>NC_053501.1:101139710-101347792 GCF_905171775.1 Rana temporaria
CAAGAGTCTAGTAGGCAACCCGGGTATGACTTTTTTTTTAAAAACAAAATTATAAATTATAATATAATAAATAATTATAAATAATTATAACAAATAATAATATAATTATAATAAAAATGATTCAATAATGTAATCAACTCAAAATCACTGAAATTTGCTCAGTTGCAGAATTGTTGCTGTCATTACTTTTATTTTTTTATGACGAATTTCCCCACAAATCGCTATCGCACAATTCTGCAAGTGATTATAATTTATTATCGCTGTTTTCTAGCTCCTCTAAAACCACTTTTGACATAAAGGGACACTTTTGGTTGCTATGGACAATCTACAGTTTGTAGGCAGAAAGAACAGTTTTTATTATATAAAAAAACATGTAGGACACTGGGCAGACCACTAGGGACAAGGGGGTGTGTATTTTTTACATACAGTACTGTAATCTATAAGATTACAGTATACTGTATGTAAGGTGTTTGTTTACCTTTTTGAATTTGGCGCCGTTCTCCGCCCCCAAGCGTCGTAACGTCGCAGGGAACGGAGATCGGCGGCACACAGAGGCACTGTGTGAATTGAGCGAGGACCCGCTCGCTCACACAGCGCGGTGGCATCGCAGGGTCCAGGGACAAGGTAAGTAAACACTGCCTATGGATTCAGCGAGACCGAGTCTGACTCGGGGTTACCGATCCTAGCAAAAAAATGTAACCCCGAGTCAGACTCGGGAATACCGCCAGGGGGGTTAAGTGAAGCATTATTCCACTGACAACGGCCAATTAAACAATATACTATGAACTGAAGATCTAATTTAATTTAGTAGGGGTACCTTCAGCAGGGGCAATTGCAATATTTTTGCCATCTAAGTTAAGTTCTAAAATGTTAGGCTAGGGTTAGATTTGGAGTCGTGGGTTTAGCGCTATCAATAATAATAGAGCTTAGGTGGTAGTTTGATATTAACTTATAGGTTATAATTAAGATACAGCTTAACCACTTAAGGACAGCCTCATGTAAATATACGTCAGCAGAATGGCACGGACAGGCACATGCACGTACCTGTACGTCCTCTGCTTGACGTGGGTCGGGGGTCCGATCGGGACCCCCCCCGTACATGCGGCGGTCGGTAAGCCTCGGGGAGCGATCCGGGACGACGGCGCGGCTATTTGTTTATAGCCGCTCCGTCGCGATCGCTCGCCGGAGCTGAAGAACGGGGAGAGCCGTATGTAAACACGGCTTCCCCGTGCTTCACTGTGGCGGCGTATCGATCGTGTGATCCCTTTTATAGGGAGACTCGATCGATGACGTCAGTCCTACAGCCACACCCCCCTACAGTTGTAAACACACACAAAGTGAACCCTAAATATTACAGCGCCCCCTGTGTTTAACTCCCAAACTGCAACTGTCATTTTCACAATAAAGAATGCAATTTAAATGCTTTTTTTTGCTGTGAAAATGACAATGGTCCCAAAAATGTGTCAAAATTGTCCGAAGTGTCCGCCATAATGTCGCAGTCACGAAAAAAATCGCTGATTTTTAGTAGTAAAAAAAATGTAAAAAAATTAAAATGCAATAAAACTATCCCCTATTTTGTAAACGCTATAAATTTTGCGCAAACCAACCGATAAACGATTATTGCGATTTTTTTTACCAAAAATAGGTAGAAGAATACGTATCGGCCTAAACTGAGGAAAAAATTTGTATATATGTTTTTAGGGGATATTTATTATAGCAAAAATTAAAAAATATTGCATTTTTTTCAAAATTGTCGCTCTATTTTTGTTTATAGCGCAAAAAATAAAAACCGCAGAGGTGATCAAATACCACCAAAAGAAAGCTCTATTTAAGGGGAAAAAAGGACGCCAATTTTGTTTGGGAGCGACGCAGTCCCGAACTGTAAAAACCCCTTGGGTCTTTAGGCAGCATATTGGTCCGGGGCTTAAGTGGTTATAGTGTATCTAAGCCCAAGAACAACATTTTTTAATACATTACAGTTTACAAGTCCTTAGATATGATAGCTGCAGTGGATTTTTTTAGGCTTTCTTTAGTTTAAAATGATACTAAGCACACACTGTTCAATTTACATTGTGACTTCTGATTCTGTAAATGGATGATAGCTCTGTAATTTTTTCTCATAAAAAAAAAGTAGCTTTTTCCTAATCGGTATACAGCTGTCACATGACCCAGCTCTCTCCCAGCCTGTCTGCAGGGAAACATAAGCAGGAGGAGCTTCTAGTCCTCTGCTGCTAGTCACATGTTAAAAAATAAATATAAAACAGCCTTTGAAATACAGAGTAAAAATAAATAATTACAGTGTCTTGCAAAAGTATTCACCCCCCTTGGCTTTTTACCTATTTTGTTACATTACAGCCTTTAGTTCAATGTTTTTATTTTTTTTTTAATCTGAATTCTATGTGATGGATCAGAACACAATAGTCTAAGTTGGTGAAGTAAAATTAGAAAAATATATACATAAAACAATTTTTCAGAAGTAAAAAAACATGATAGTTGGCATGTGCGTATGTATTCACCCCCTTTGTTATGAAGCCCATAAAAAGCTCTGGTAACCAATTACCTTCAGAAGTCACATAATTAGTGAAATGATGTCCACCTGTGTGCAATCTAAGTGTCACATGATCTGTCATTACATAGACACACCTTTTTGAAAGGCCCCAGAGGCCCCAACACCTAAGCAAGAGGCACCACTAACCAAACACTGCCATGAAGACCAAGGGACTCTCCAAACAAGTAAGGGACAATGTTGTTGAGAAGTACAAGTCAGCGTTAGGTTATAAAAAAATATCCAAATCTTTGATGATCCTTAGGAGCGCCATCAAATCTATCATAACCAAATGGAAAGAACATGGCACAACAGCAAACCTGCAAAGAGACCACCGCACACCAAAACTAACGGACCGGGCAAGGAGGGCATTAATTTAGAGAGGAGCACAGAGATCTAAGGTGACCCTGGAGGAGCTGCAGAGTTCCACAGCAGAGACTGGAGTATCTGTTCATAGGACGACAATAAGCCGTACGCTCCATAGAGTTGGGCTTTATGGCAAAGTGGCCAGAAGAAAGCCATTACTTTCAGCAAAAAAACAAAATGGCATGTTTTGAGTTTGCGAAAAGACATGTGGGTGACTCCCAAAATGTATGGAGGAAGGTGCTCTGGTCTGATGAGACTAAAATTTAACTTTTTGGCGCAAACCCAACACATCACATCACCTAAAGAACACCATCCCCACTGTGAAACATGGTGGTGGCAGATCATGCTGAGGGGATGTTTTTCAGCAGTCGGGACTGGGAAACTGGTCGCAGTTGAGGGAAAGATGGATGGTGCTAAATACAGGGATATTCTTGAGGAAAACCTGTACCACTCTGTGTGTGGTTTGAGGCTAGGATGGAGGTTCACCTTCCAGCAGGACAATGACCCCAAACACACTGCAAAAGCAACACTTGAGTGGTTTAAGGGGAAACATGTAAATGTGTTGGAATGGCCTAGTCAAAGCCCAGACCTCAATCCAATAGAAAATATGTGGTCAGACTTAAAGATTGCTGTTCACAAGCACAAACCATCCAACTTGAGGGAGCTGGAGCAGTTTTGCAAGGAGAATGAATGGGCAAACATCCCAGTGGTAAGATGTGGCAAGATCATAGAGACTTATCCAAAGCGACTTGGAGCTGTGATAGCCGCAAAACATGGCTCTACAAAGTATTGACTTTAGGGGTGTGAATAGTTATGCACATTGACTTTTTCTGTTATTTTGTCCTATTTGTTGTTTGCTTCACAATAAAAAAAAATCTTCAAAGTTGTGGGCAAGTTCTGGAAATTAAATGATGCAAATCCGCAAACAATCCATGTTAATTTCCAGGTTGTGAGGCAACAAAACACGAAAAATGCCAAGGGTGGTGAATACTTTTGCAAGGCACTGTACATTGTCCCAAGTGCTGTATCCTATGCGTTAAGTTGCACATTCCATTGTCGTAACTGCTGTACCCTGTGAGGTTGATTTACTAAAGGCAAAAAGACTGCCGTTGCTCCAGAGTTTAGTAAATGAGGTAAGGCTTCACTTTGCAAAGAATACCCAATCACGTGCAAGAATTATTTAAAAAAATTGCATTTTTGCTTGCACATGATTGGATGATGGAAGTCTGCAGAGCTTCTCCTCATTTACTAAGCTATGGAGCAACTGCTCTTGCAGAGTGCAACTGCTAGGGATGAGCTGAACACCCCTCGGTTTGGTTCGCACCAGAACATGCGAACAGACAAAAAAATGTGTGCTAAAATGTGAACAGCGTTAAAGTCTATGGGACAAGAGTGTGAAAAATAAAAAGTGTTCATTTTAAAGGCTTATATGCAAGTTATTGCCATAAAAAGTGTTTGGGGACCTGAATACTGCCCCAGGGGACATGTATCAATGCAACGCCCCCCTCTGACGTCACGTCGGGTCACCTGGGTGGCCCTGCCCTTGCCTATTAAACAGCTATCACCGTGAAAAGACAGCAGTCGACGGGACGCCTTTCATCGAGGCAAACTTTTTTTTTTTAAGGGAATTATCAAAAACTATCTGCGGTCGTTTTTTCCTTTTTGGTGAATGGGTACAATGTACCCCTACCCATTCACATAGGGGGAGCCAGAAGCTGAAGAATGCAAAATTAGGCTCGCTTCTGCATAGAAATCAGTCAGCTTCCAGGTTGTATTGGCAAACCTTAACTGAGCAAGCTGAGGTTAGAAGCTGATTGGATTTTATGCAGAAATTAGCCTGATTTTGCACTCCCCAGCTTTAGTAAATAAACCGCAATGTCCCAACTGCTGTACGTTGTGTGCTATGTTGTGCATTGCATTTACTACAGGCAAATACACTTTGCACTACAAGTGCAAACTACGGGCCAGATTCATAAAGATCCACGGCGGCGTAACGTATCGTCTTTACGTTACACCGCCGCAAGTTTTCCTCGTAAGTGCTTGATTCACAAAGCACTTGAGTGTAAACTTGCGGCGGAGTAACGTAAAGACGTCCGGCGCAAGCCCGCCTAATTCAAATGGGGCGGGGACCATTTAAATTAGGTGCGTTCCCGCGCCGAACGTACTGCGCATGCTCCGTTTTGAAATTTCCTGCCGTGCTTTGCGCGAAATGACGTCGCCCGACGTAATGTTTTGAATGGCGACGTGCGTAACGTACTTTCGTATTCCCGGACGATTTACGCAAAAAAAAAAAAACAATTGAAATTCGACGCGGGAACGACGGCCATACTTTAACATGGCTCGTCTAAACTTAAGCCATGAAAAAGCAGGCCTAACTTTGCGACGGGAAAAACCGACTAGCGACGACGTAACGAACGCGCATACCTTCGTGGATCGCCGTAAAAGCTAATTTGCATACCCGACGCTGGAAAACGACGCAAACTCCACCCAGCGGCGGCCGAAGTATTGCATCCTAAGATCCGACGGTGTAAGTCAATTACACCTGTCGGATCTTAGGGCTATCTATGCGTAACTGATTCTATGAATCAGTCGCATAGATACTCTCAGAGATACGACGGCGTATCAGGAGATACGCCGTCGTATCTCTTTTGTGAATCTGGCCCTACAAGTGCAAATTGCACTGAAATTGCACTTGGAAGTGCAGTTGCTGTAGATCTGAGGGGAAGATCTGAAATGATAGGACGCTCTGCTGATTTTATCATCCAATCATGTGCAAGCTAAAATGCTGTTTTTTATTTTTCTTTACATGTCCTCCTCAGATCTACAGCGACTGCACTTCCACTTGTAGTGCAAAGTGGATTTGCCTTTAGTAAATAACCCCCATTATCCCAACTGCTGTATGGGGGTGCTATGCTGTACATTACGTCGTCTCAAGTGCGGTGCCCTATATGTTATCTTACATAATCCTTGCTAAAATTGCTGAATTCTAAATAACCTAAAAGGATCTGGAAGTAGAATCTGTGTTGCCTAAAGCAACCATTTAGACACATCCTCGGTGGGGCTTATTTGTGATTTTACTTTTTTATTGTGAATTCAATACCTCACAGTGTGCATTTGTTTTTATCACAGTCAGTACAAATCTTACATCGTATATAAAAGAACTTGTAAAATCTTCTATCTTTCCTGCACATTCTTAGGAAATGTTTAGTTAATTAGTGAATGTTTTGTTCAGAGTACGGTGTGTCATCACTATACTTCCTGGCGTCCAGGTCAGAGTCTGCTGACAGGAAATCATGTGATTTTCCACGATGGAAAACAGATGTCGGTGAAGATCTGTCTGGAAACAAAACTGAACTTTCCATGTTCCAATGTATGGGTGGTATAGTAACCGTCACGTGAGCAGCATGTATACAAGACCTGAATGACTTCTTGCATCGGGTCCCTTAAGGTTCTAGTTACGCCGCTGACTTTTCAGCAGGTTCCTGGTTTACGATAAAGTGGAACTCTAGTAAAAATGTCTTCTGGTTTGAGTTATGTGGAACCTTTCTCAGATTTCTCAAACATAACTCACCACTTAAAGGGTTAGTTCATGTAGCATCACCCCCGTAAGGGTCGCTGAGTATAGACTTCCCTGGGCCTCTCTCTGATTATTCTATACGACCAGGTGCACACTTATCCACTCGTTATCCAATGGCCAGTCTAGAGGATTTTTTTTTTTTTGTGTTTATTGGTAGTAGACATGTGCAGACTGGAATATTTCGTTTAGTTTTTTCGTTTTCGTTTGGAAAATAAATTTATTTAGTTACTCCCGAAAATCGTTTTGATTTATTTCGTTTTTCGTTGGGGAATAGCTTTCGTCCGAAAATTCAATAATACTTGGTTTCTGTCGAATGGTCAAAAGAATATTCGACGGAACGTCGAATATTTGTAGTTTACATCGATTGTTCAAACGAATATTCGACGGAACGTCGAATCTTTACGTTGAATCGTACATTTCCGTTCGAATATTCTGCCTACAAGAATTCTAATGTTGTATGACTAGTAATAATTAGTGTTGCTCACGAATATTCGTATTGCGAATATTCGGCTCGAATATGGCATATTCGAGTATTCGCGATATATATCGAATTTCGCGGTGAATATTCGCAATTCCGAATATTCGCATTTTTTCAATTTGATTTTTAAAACAGATCACATCCTATCGACGTCTGAAAGCATTGCTGGTATGATTAGAGACCCTGGGCCGAGTAGCTAAGCTGAGGCGATCCTTTTATGTTGCTGAATTGAAAAAAATAAATTGCGAATTTTCGCTAATGCGAATGCGAAAATGATTGCGAATTTTCCATAACTGTGGTAGGAGAACTCTGATTGTCTCTGATGCAAAAGGGGGGGGCTTTGTGTATGTTTCTGTTATGAATATTTGTATGTTTGATATTATTATTTTTTTGTAAGAAGGAAAAAATTGCGCATACCTTAAAAAAAGGGGAGAATACAGCAGCAACTCAAAAATGTTATACAACATAAATTAATACAAGACAGAAAATGGAGTCGCTCTACAAGAATAAAAAATATGTCTAGTGACAAGACATGTGGGCAAATTATAAAATAAGCAAGCGCAAATAACTTGTGAAATACACAGTGAAACAAATATATAAAGAAATATAGTCCCAATAATAGAAAAATAATCTTTCATAAAAATGTCTTTGATATGTGAAGTGAAAAAAAGTCCAAAGCATGCAGCATGAACGTGTTCAATCTTCAAGGTGTTTGATTGACAAACGGCTGTGACAGATGGATAGAGTAAAGAATCACCACCAATGCAAAACACTTTTTATTTTCTATTGTAAAATATCAAGAATATTCTGAGCCAATCAGAGTGCTCCTTCCGCATTTGCCGAATATTCGCAATTATTTTGTATTGTAAAATATCAAGAATATTCTGAGCCAATCAGAGTGCTCCTTCTGCATTTGCCGAATATTCGCAATTATTTTGTATTGTAAAATATCAAGAATATTCTGAGCCAATCAGAGTGCTCCTTCTGCATTTGCCGAATATTCGCAATTATTTTGTATTGTAAAATATCAAGAATATTCTGAGCCAATCAGAGTGCTCCTTCTGCATTTGCCGAATATTCGCAATTATTTTGTATTGTAAAATATCAAGAATATTCTGAGCCAATCAGAGTGCTCCTTCCGCATTTGCCGAATATTCGCAATTATTTTGTATTGTAAAATATCAAGAATATTCTGAGCCATTCAGAGGGCTCCTTCCGCATTTGCCGAATATTCGCAATTATTTTGTATTGTAAAATATCAAGAATATTCTGAGCCAATCAGAGTGCTCCTTCCGCATTTGCCGAATATTCGCAATTATTTTGTATTGTAAAATATCAAGAATATTCTGAGCCATTCAGAGTGCTCCTTCCGCATTTGCCGAATATTCGCAATTATTTTGTATTGTAAAATATCAAGAATATTCTGAGCCAATCAGAGTGCTCCTACAGCATTTGTCGAAATTGCGCAGTAAATATCGCATTCGCATTTTGCGAAATTTTGAAAAAATATCAAGAATATTCTGAGCCAATCAGAGTGTTCCTACCGCAGTTATCGAAAATTCGCAATTATTTTCGCATTCGCAATAGCGAAAATTCGCAATCATTTCATTTCGATAAAATATCACGAATATTCGAATTTAGCGAATATATCTCGAATATTCGACTATATATTCGAGATATATCGCGAAATCGAATATGGCGTATTCTGCTCAACACTAGTAATAATGTCGAATCTATTCTCTATAATGTCGAATCTATTTTCTCATAAATCGAAATCTATACTCTGTAATGTATCTATTATAAGAATCTATTATTTCTATACAGTACCTGCCGCCGAGAATGTGTTTTTAGCACGACGGCATCGCGCTGATTCTCGGCGACAGGGTGCCGACATCTCGCACTCGCTAGAATGGTAAAAGCACATTCCAGCAAGCGCGTCATAGAGGCGACGGGAGATCCGACTTGGATTCCCGCCAATTCTACACGTGTGCGGCGTTTGTTATGAATCCTGAGGGGAAGTCCCCGCCGGATTTTAAATAAAAATCCGGCATGGGTTCCCCCCTCAGGAGCATATCGGGCCCTTAGGTCTGGTAGGGGTTGTAAGGAGACCCCCCCCTACGCCGAAAAAAACGGCGTAGGGGGTCCCCCTACAATCCATACCAGACCCGTATCCAAAGCACGCTACCCGGCCGGCCAGGAAAGGAGTGGGGACGAGCGAGCGCCCCCCCCCCCCCTCCTGAGCCGTACCAGGCTGCATGCCCTCAACATGAGGGGGTTGGGTGCTCTGGGGCAGGGGGGCGCACTGCGGCCCCCCCACCCCAGAGCACCCTGTCCCCATGTTGATAAGGACAGGGCCCCTTCCCGACAACCCTGGCCGTTGGTTGTCGGGGTATGCGGGCGGGAGGCTTATCGGAATCTGGGAGCCCCCTTAAATAAGGGGGCCCCCAGATACCGGCCCCCCACCCTAAGTGAATGGATATGGGGTACATCGTACCCCTACCCATTCACCTGGAGGAAAAATGTTAAAGTTAATAAACACGACACAAGGGTTTTTAAAATAATTTATTTGTCTGCTCCGGAGGCACCCCCCTGTCTTCTTTAGCTCTTTTCACCAGGGGGGGGCTTCTTCTTTGACATCTTCGGGTGGGGGCCGCTCTTCTTCGCCGCCGTCTGGTTCTCTTCCACCGCCGGGGGGGGTCGCTTTTATAAAAGCGCCCACCCCCCGGTGGGTTTCCTCCGACGTCTTCGGCGGGGGGTGGTGTGCTTCTCAGGGGGGGTCTTCTTCTTCCGCTATCCAGGGGGGTCTTCTCCGCTATCCGGGGGGTCTTCTCCACTCTCCGGGGGTCTTCTTCTATGTTCGCCGCTCTCCGCTGTTGACTCGGCGCACCCCGGTTCTTCCTCCCGCTGTCCGGTGCCTTCTCCTTCAGGCCTGAACGTCTTCTCCTTCTTCCGTGCTGTGACGTCTTCTTCTTCTTCTTCCGTGCTGTGACGTCTTTTTCTTCTTCTCTTCTCCCGATGTCGACACGTCGCCTCTTCTCGCTGCAATGACAGGTGCGCGGCTTGCATCTGACTTATATAGGCCTCACAGTCCCATCATGCTCCGGTACCTACCCACGTGGGTAGGTATCACATGGGTAGGTACGGAGCATGATGGGACTGTGAGGCCTATATAAGTCAGATGCAAGCCGCGCACCTGTCATTGCAGCGAGAAGAGGCGACGTGTCAACATCGGGAGAAGAGAAGAAGAAGAAGACGTCACAGCACGGAAGAAGAAGAAGACGTCACAGCACGGAAGAAGAAGAAGATGTTCAGGCCTGAAGGAGAAGGCACCAGACAGCGGGAGGAAGAACCGGGGTGCGCCGAGTCAACAGCGGAGAGCGGCGAAAATAGAAGAAGACCCCCGGAGAGTGGAGAAGACCCCCCGGATAGCGGAGAAGACCCCCCGGATAGCGGAAGAAGAAGCCCCCCCTGAGAAGCACACCATCCCCCGCCGAAGACGTCGGAGGAAACCCGCCGGGGGGTGGGCGCTTTTATAAAAGCGACCACCCCCCCGGCGGTGGAAGAGAACCAGACGGCGGCGAAGAAGAGCGGCCCCCACCCGAAGACGTCAAAGAAGAAGCCCCCCCCTGGTGAAAAGAGCTAAAGAAGACAGGGGGGTGCCTCCGGAGCAGACAAATAAATTATTTTAAAAACCCTTGTGTCGTGTTTATTAACTTTAACATTTTTCCTCCAGGTGAATGGGTAGGGGTACGATGTACCCCATATCCATTCACTCAGGGTGGGGGGCCGGTATCTGGGGGCCCCCTTATTAAAGGGGGCTCCCAGGTTCCGATAAGCCTCCCGCCCGCATACCCCGACAACCAACGGCCAGGGTTGTCGGGAAGGGGCCCTGTCCTTATCAACATGGGGACAGGGTGCTCTGGGGTGGGGGGGCCACAGTGCGCCCCCCTGCCCCAGAGCACCCAACCCCCTCATGTTGAGGGCATGCAGCCTGGTACGGCTCAGGAGGGGGGGGCGCTCGCTCGTCCCCACTCCTTTCCTGGCCGGCCGGGTAGTGTGCTTTGGATACGGGTCTGGTATGGATTGTAGGGGGACCCCCTACGCCATTTTTTTCGGCGTAGGGGGGGTCTCCTTACAACCCTTACCAGACCTAAGGGCCCGGTATGCTCCTGAGGGGGGGACCCATGCCGGATTTTTATTTAAAATCCGGCGGGGACTTCCCCTCAGGATTCATAACAAACGCCGCACACGTGTAGAATTGGCGGGAATCCAAGTCGGATCTCCCGTCGCTTCTATGACGGCTCTGTCTCCATCGCGGCAAGCCAGCTCGGCGCTGGCTCCCGCGATGGGGCTCGTAGGTGGTCAATCTCCCCGAGAAAGGGAGCGAGATTGACACAATATCGCGGTCACCTACTGTAGTGTGGAATCTTTTCTCTATAATGTCGGATCTTTTCTCTATGATGTCGAATCTTTTCCCTATAATGTCGAATCTCTCTATATCTAATTTTTACCGCAACAAAAACGAAAATAAAGCATTTTTTATGTCGGATCTTTCGGTTTTCATACCTTGCACTTTCGTTATCGTTTGTTAAAACGATAACGAAAAAAACTGATTTTCGGACGAAAATGCATTCTAACGAAAATGAATGCACATGTCTAATTGGTAGAACATAGATATGAGAAGGGATTAATGGGATACTCCAACTTTTAACCGCTTATGGACCAGCGCACAACTATATACGTCAGCACAATGGCACGGCTGGGCAGATGGATGTTAAAAAGATGTAAGCTGCGCTGCTTGTAAAATGAAAATAAAAGAATGTGAACAAAATTGAATAACCAGCAAATAAATGACATAAAGGCTAGTTCACATATATAAACAAAAAATGGTGTGCTCAATGTGCATGTAATACAAAAAGAGTGAAACAAGTGCACAATAAAGTGAATGAATAGTCCATAAGGCCGCAACAATCACAGCTGCAACCAGAGGCGTTGCTAGGGGGGTGCGGGCCGCACCGGGTGACACCCACTAGAGGGGTGACACCATCCCGATTTAAAAAAAGAAATACATTTATTTTTTTTTTTATTTTTTTTAGCTGACATGTCCAGAGGTGCAGGTGGCTGTGTAATGTAAAAGGGGTGCAGTGATGCAGGGTGTTGTGTAATGTAAAAGGGTCCAGAGGTGCAGGGGGCTATGAGATGTAAAGGGGGCCAGTGATGCAGGGTGCTGTGTAATGTAAAGGGGTCCAGTGATGCAGGGTGCTGTGTAATGTAAAGGGGTCCAGAGGTGCAGGGTGCTGTGTAATGTAAAGGGGTGCAGAGGGCTGTGTAGTGTAAAAGGGTCCAGAGGTGCAGGGGGCTATGTGATGTAAAGGGGTGCAGAGGTGCAGGCGGCTGTGTAATGTAAAAGGGGTGCAGTGATGCAGGGTGCTGTGTAATGTAAAGGGGTCCAGTGATGCAGGGTGCTGTGTAATGTAAAAGGGGTGCATTGATGCAGGGTGCTGTGTAATGTAAAGGGGTCCAGAGGTGCAGGTGGATTTGTAATGTAAAAGGGTCCAGAGGTGCAGGGTGCTGTGTAATGTAAAGGGGTGCAGAGGTGCAGGCGGCTGTGTAATGTAAAGGGGTCCAGTGGTGCAGGGGGCTGTGTAATGTAAAAGGGTCCAGAGGTGAAGGGGGCTGTGAGATGTAAAGGGGTCCAGTGATACAGGGTGCTGTGTAATTTTAAAGGGGTCCAGTGATGCAGGGTACTGTGTAATTTTAACCACTTGCCGTCGCCGCACCGTCATAATACGTCCACAAGGTGGCTCTCCTAGGCGAGATCACGTATTATGACGTCCTACCTTTTAGCCGCCACTAGGGGCGCACGCGCGCCGCCGGAGGCGCGCGCACGCGCCCCCCGCTCGCCCCCGACTCCCGTGCGTGTGCCCGGCGGGCGCGATCGCCGCCGGGCACACGCGATCGCTCGGTACAGAGCGGGGAACGGGAGCTGTGTGTGTAAACACACAGCTCTCGTTCCTGTCAGCAGGGGAAATGCTTTTCTTCGGTTCATACACTGTATGAACCGAGGATCAGTGTTTCCCCTAGTGAGGCCACCCCCCCCCCCCACAGTAAGAACACACCCAGGCATACTTAACCCCTTCCCCGCCCCCTAGTGTTAACCCCTTCACTGCCAGTGGCATTTTTATAGTAATCTAATGCATTTTTATAGCACTGATCGCTATAAAAATGCCAATGGTCCCAAAAATGTGTCAAAAATGTCCGAAGTGTCCGCCATAATGTCGCAATACCAAAAAAAAATCGCTGATCGCCGCCATTACTAGTAAAAAAAATATTAATAAAAATGCCATAAAAATACCCCCTATTTTGTAAACGCTATAACTTTTGCGCAAACCAATCAATAAACGCTTATTGCGATTTTTTTTTACGAAAAATATGTAGAAGAATACGTATCGGCCTAAACTGAGGAAAAAAAATGTTTTTTTATATATTTTTGGGGGATATTTATTACAGCAAAAAGTAAAAAATATTCATTTTTTTCAAAATTGTCGTTCTATTTTTGTTTATAGCGCAAAAAATAAAAACCGCAGAGGTGATCAAATACCACAAAAAGAAAGCTCTATTTGTGGGAAAAAAAGGACGCCAATTTTGTTTGGGAGCCACGTCGCACGACCGCGCAATTGTCTGTTAAAGCGACGCAGTCCCGAATCGCAAAAAGTACTCTGGTCTTTGGGCAGCAATATGGTCCGGGGGGTAAGTGGTTAAAGGGGTCCAGTGATGCAGGGGGCTGTGTAATGTAAAGGGGTCCAGTGATGCAGGGGGCTGTGTAATGTAAAGGGGTCCAGTGATGCAGGGGGCTGTGTAATGTAAAGGGGTCCAGAGGTGCAGGGTGCTGTGTAATGTAAAGGGGTCCAGAGGTGCAGGGTACTGTGCAATGTAAAGTGGTCCAGAGGTGCAGTTGTGGAGAGGGGTACACAGTAGTAACAAAAAGATATTGAAGGATGCAGAGGTATGCAGGGGGCACAGTGGGGTGTTTTTACATTTTAACGTGTGGGGGGGTGCCAGATATTGGATCCGCCCCGGGTGCCAAATGCTCTAGGTACGCCCCTGGCCTATAGGCTCCTGAGATGTGAATTCCGGTTCTGGAGAAAGAGAGGTGGGGGGAGGGGACAAAGAAAAATGGAGAGAAAGAAGAAGGGATAGAACGCACAAGAAAGATGGATAGGGAGAGAGAGAAAAGGGGAAGAAAGGAGAACAGAGAGCAAACAGTTGGGTAAAAAATATTTGAAATTTTTTATTGGGGGGGGGGGGTGACACCATATTTTACCGCACCAAGTGACACCAACCCTAGTGACGCCACTGGCTGCAACTCCTATGGAAATCCTAGATGAATCACAGATGCACCCAAAATGTGTTAGAAATAGTCCAGGAAGCAGTGTCAGACAGCAGAACGCAGGCAACCTCCACCTCTAATAAAAGATCTGCTTACCGACTCCCATGGATCTATAAAGATCAATAACGCATTTGTGGCTCTATGCCAAGCTCCTTGCTACAGCTCCTCTGATGTACTCCTCCACATAAGATATGCACTTGGTGATGATTAGCCAGGTCTCCCCGCACAGATTCAAACCCGGGAGTAAAACAAAATAGCCAACATAGAGCAGTATTGTAAGGTAAAACGATTTAATGGCATAAAACAAAAGATGCACTCACATGTCCATTGATAAAAAGTAGCGTTTGTAGTTTGTAATTTTAAAAGCCGGCCGGCTCAAATAATTCCGCCCGTCCTTCCGGATGTTCGCTGGTAAACAGTGGTGACGTCAGCACGCCACTCCTCCCTACGCTGTTTCGTCAAAGAGAGGACTGCCCCTGGAAGATGACGTCACTACTGTTTACCAGCGACCATCCGGAAGGACGGGCGGAATTATTTGAGGACTATGCGGATTTTAAAATAGTAAGTGACCGGATTTATATTATAAAAACGCATGATGAAAGGACATACATTTAAAAAATGCTAATTGTTTTCTTGTGAAAAAAAAAAAATGCTAATTGTGGTTGGAACTCCGCTTTAAGTTTCACAGGTATGAGCACCCTTCAACTTATAACCAGGTATGTCAATGGAGACCTAATGGCTTAAGAGTTGTGGCAGAGAACAGAGGACCCATCACACCATGCGGCTTATATTATACAATAAAACCTTGGTTTGAGAGTAACTTAATTTAAGAGCGTTTTGCAAGACAAGCAACATTTTTTAATAACTTTTGGCTTGATATACAAGCGATGTCTTGATATAAGAGTAGCGTCATGTCATAACTGAGTATAAAAGAGATGAGAGGCACCTCTAAGTGTAGCAATATGGTTACATTTAATGAAGGTACAACATTTAGCAACTCACATGGTTGATGATTAAAAGAGGCACATCTAAGTATGCAGGGATGAATGAATGAATGAATGAAAAACTTATAAAGCGCGGCGCATGCGAACTGAATCGCTTCTGGGATCCAGGGTAAAGCTGTCCACATAGACTATCCTCTGCACCACCATTGATATCATCCCTTCCTCAAGCGGTTCAAGCCTCGCTTTCAGATTGCTCTACTGCAGGGTAGTCTTGCTGGTCACGATTGCAGACTGATAGCGTGAGAGCCGGCGATGCGGAGGTTGGTCTATGTGGACAGCTTTACCCTGGATCCCTGCATACTTAGATGTGCCTCTTTTAATCATCAACCATGTGAGTTGCTAAATGTTGTACCTTCATTAAATGTAACCATATTGCTACACTTAGGCCTCGTACAGACGGGCAAACATGTACGATGAAAACGGTCCGCCGGACCGTTTTCAACGTACATGTCTGCCCGGAGATTTCTGTATGATGGCTGTACACACCATCATACAGAAATCCGCGCGTACTCGACGTGCGACGAGGCGACGTGCACGGCCCTGGCAGTTCAATGCTTCCACGCATGCGTCAAAGTCATTCGACGCATGCGAGGGATGGCGGCCGCTCGGACATGTACGGTAGGTCTGTACAGACGACCGAACATGTCCGACGGACAGGATTCCAGCAGGCATGTTTCTAAACATGTTTAGAAACATTTGCCCGCTCGAAAAAGGCCCGGCGGGCAAATGTACGCTGGAATCCTGTCCGCTCGGCTGTACAGACGACCGAACATGTCTGCTGAAACTGGTCCGCGGACCAGTTTCAGCAGACATGTTCGGTCGTCTGTACGGGGCCTTAGAGGCGCCTCTCTTCTCCTTTATACTCTGTAGCTCCTGCTGGATTTGGCTTCTGTTCAATATTTTTATTGAGTTTTACAAGAAAAAACAAACAAAATATAATAAGCAACATATTATGAGATACATATATGATAAGTAGAGGCATGTCTATATTTACATAACTCTATGTAACTCAAAACTAACAGGAGAGTAGAAAGAAAACTTCATGAATATCACATAGTTGGATGGATTTGGCTTCTAATCCCCTTGTGGAGGCTTCCATTTGTGGATGGACATTTTATGGTTACACAACTTATCACATTGCTAAAATCTTTTTATATGGACTATAAACTGAAGTACCTATGAATAAATGGTTGTGGAACAAATCATTTAAATTTCCATTATTTCTAATGGAAAAATTTGCTTCGATAGACAAGCGCTTTGAATTACAAGCATGCTTCTGGAACGAACTATGCTCGCAATCCAAGGATTTACTGTATAGTCAAACCTGCCATATTATAATTTAGATGAGTTAACTTTAACCAATCATTTCTGGCATACTAATGGTTTATGGTCCACATTACCGGGGTGAGGAGGTGTTTGTCCTTTGCCTACTTACTTTGTGCTAAAATGTATCCCACTTTCTTATCTCAGAATTTTGAGAGATATTCTGTGTGCTGCATTGCCCTATGTTTTGGCATTCCATTCTATTCAGTTCCTTTCAAATAAGCATAGCAAGGTGCATTTTTGAGCCCTTAGGTTGAGTGGTATTATTAAAACCCAAACCAGGAAAGAATTCTTAATGTGAATATTGATGCTTTATATTGTTAATATAAATGTGTGTGTGTGTCAAATGAGTAAGTTGTCAATTTCCATCATGAGTCAGCAAACTCAAGATCTCCTGGACCAAACGTTTCCACTAACACTTCCCTATAAAGGACCGTATAAAACTCCGGAGCAATCACAAGATGCGATCAGCCAGGAAATTCTGAAACAGGTACAGACATAAAGAAAGAAGAACGAATTTACAATGTAAGTAATGTGTGTACTCTATGCTTTTACATGGAATGTTTCTATTTCTGATGCCGCGTACACGTGATCATTTTTCAGCATGAAAAAAAAACAAAGTTTTTCGGCATTTAGAAAAAACAACGTTTTTCTAACTTCATCATTAAAATGACGTTGCCCACACCATCGTTTTCAAAAAATGCTCTAGCAAAGCGCAGTGACTTACAACACGTACGACGGCACTATAAAGAGGAATTTCCATGCGGATGGCGCCACCCTTGGGGCTGCTTTAGCTGATTCCGTGTTAGTAAAAGACGATTCGCGTTTTTCTGTCTGTTACAGCGTGATAAATGTGCTTACTCCATTATGAACGGTAGTTTTACCAGAACGAGCGCTTCCGTCTCATAACTTCTGAGCATGCACAGGTTTTTAACGTCGTTTTAGCGCACACACGATCATTTTTTACAACCCGAAAAACGACATTGTTTAAAACGTCGTTAAAAAATGCAGCATGTTCGAATTTTTTTTTTGTCGTTTTTCAGAACCCGAAAAATGATGTGTAGCTCTCACATGATCATTTTAAATGACGTGTGTACGCGGCATAAGGCTGGATTCGCAACAATGCATTTTTAGTGCTTTTTGCATTTTGCAGATTTGCACCACAGAACCTGACCCATAGGAAACAATGTTAAATGGACTGTAGTGCAAGTCTGCAAAATGAAAAAAAAGCACTAAAAATGCACAGGTGTGAATCCAGCCTAAGTCCTGCTCAAAAACAGGTCTAGGAGAAAAAAAAGCTTCAACATAAATTAAAGGAACACTAAAGGCAAAAATGTTTAAAAAAAAAAAAAAAAAAACATGTTATACTTACCTCCACTGTGCAGCTCGTTTTGCACAGAACGCTGTCTTCTGGGGTCCCTCAGGGGCTGTCTCGACTCCTCCTCGCAAGAGCTTTCCACCTTCATGCGAGCGAGCTTGCATGGTGGAAAGCATTTGCGGGCGTGCTCCCGTGATACAGCGGCGGGCATAGCCGCCGACTGTATCACTCGGCCCCGCCCCCGGCACGCCGCGTCATCGGATGTGATTGACAGCAGCGCCAGCCAATGGCTGCGCTGCTATCAATCCGTCCAGCCTAGCCAATCAACGGCCAGGCTGGGAACCCGAAGAGGATCACGGGGGCGGGCACGGGACTTTCGAGGGGTGAGGTAAGTAAAACGGGGGTTCGGGGGGCGGTACTGTCGGATGTTTTTTCACCTTAATGCATAGGATGGTGAAAAAACATTTACCTTTACAACCCCTTTAAATATTATATTATATAGTTAAACCTGCCATATTATAATTTAGACAAGTTAACTTTCAAAACTGGTATTTCTGTTATGTCATTTGGAGGAGAGGTTGAATAAACCATTGGCTAGTTATATCTCTTGCATCAAACTTTTCTTGTTGGACTTCCAGACTCTGCCCTTTGCTTTTGGCAGCCAGCATGAAACCAAACAATGGAATTTGTCCTCTAGTTGCTTCTTTGGAGTAAAAAATAAATGTACAAACCTACTGCCATCTTAAAGTAGATTTTTTTTTCCAAGGAATGTATTGTGGCAGTTGTTGCTGTCCGTTTTCTGAAAATGCTGATTGACTAACCATTATCTTGACCATCTAGTTCATATTGTTTTTCATTTGCTTTTGAGTCTTATCATCCATCACTTTTGACTCTGGGAAGATCAAACTAGGGTTTGACAAGGTGAGGATGGCTGTACTTCATCAACTCATACAAACTTCAAACAAGGCTGAATATTTGCTTAGTGGATGGCAGCTTAGCTTTAGTGCTCCATTCCGGACAATGAGCAATAATACAGAGGTGTCTTTGTAGCTTCTTATATTGTCAAGACTTTGGATGTTGGCTAGTATGCAACATGGCAACTGCGGCTTTTGCCAGGTATGTGTAGATGTTATGCTGCGTACACACGATAGGTTAGTCTGATGAAAACGGTCTGATGGACTGTTTTCATCAGACCAAACCGATTGTGTGTGGGCCCCATCAGTTATTTATCCATAGGTTAAAAAAATAGGAACTTGTTTTAAAATTATCTGATGGATGAAAAACCTATAGAAAAAAACGATCGTCTGTAGGTACGTCCATCGGTTAAAAATCCACACATGCTCAGAATGAAGTCGAAGCATGCTTGGAAACATTGAACTTCATTTTTTTCAGCACGTCGTTGTGTTTTACGTCACTGCGTTCTGACACGATTGTTTTTTCAGTCAGCTTCATTGGATAATTGATGGAAAAATCCATCAGACCGTTTTCATCAGACTAACCTATCGTGTGTACAGGGCATTAGAAGCTTATTTCCACTCGGTGTCTTCCGTGTATCCCCTGCTGTACCCATGCTTCCAGTAAAAGATATCACCTTGTCTCTTTGGATATTTCATTCTTATGTCATTCCACAGACAGTGGTAGGAGAGGTGTGAATGAGCTGAGACTTCCTACTGGTAGAGATGTGAGAGATCCAAGACTTCCTTCTTGCAGTAGAAAAGGTGTCAGGCCTCGTACACACGACCGAGGAACTCGACGGGCTAAACACATCGTTTTGCTCGTCTAGTTACTTGTGAGGCTGTCGAGAAACTCGACAAGCCAATTTTCTCCATTCCCGTCAAGGAAATAGAGAACATGCTCTCTTTTTGGCTCGTCAAGTTCCTTGACAGTTTCCTCGACGAAAATGTACACACGACCGGTTTCCTCGGCAAATAAATATCTCCCAGCAAGTTTCTTGCTGGTTTTTGCAGAGAAACTCGGTCGTGTGTACGAGGCCTGAGTGAGTTGTGACCTACCCTTCTGAGGTAGGAGAGGTGTGGATCATCCGCGACTTCCCATAGTAGTAGGAGAGTTGTGAGTGACCGGTGACCAGTGATGGTCTTTGATTTGGGCTTGTTTTTTTCTTTTTAATCCAAACAAAACTTTATTGAAAATTCAGCAATAGAGAAACAGTACAGACATCCATTTCAAGACATAATATAATGAGACACCTTGCTATTGATGTACTTCATCATCGGTACATAAGCATATACATAAGCCTTGGACCAGTGACATTGAGGGAGGTGAATGGGGTCTACAGCCTACGATGGGTGACATTGAGGTATTGATGAGAGGGGGGTTGTTAACAGCCTAGGATGGCTGTAGACATGGAAGGATTCTGGAGTATCTAGCCTTTGGGTGGGTGAAGGGGGGGGTATCTGCATCTGTAGAATGATAGTTTCATCCTGTGTATGTAAAGATGGGGTTGTGTCCTGGAAGGAAGGGTCACATAGAAGGCAAGGGATTGTCCTCTATATGAACTGTGGTCTAGGCATGGAGGGAAGGGTAAGGGCTTGTCCTCTGTATGAAATGATGGGGGGTCTAGGCAAGGAGTGAATGTTGACATGAAAGGGAGGTAAGGGCTTGTCCTATGAAATGGGGTCTAGGCATGGAGGTAAGGGTGACAGAAGGGTAAGGGCTTGTCCTGTGTGAAATTATGGCTTCTAGCCATGAAGGGACCGGGTGACTTTGGTAGGGTTGGTCTAGTCCTGTGTATATCGGAATCACATACAGTTCACCAACAATGTCTACACTCAGTCACATAGTTACTGAGAAAGCCGTAAGCCCCAGGTGGGTGAGGTCAACCCCCCCTCTGCTATTGCCTAATTACATAGGTAAACGATCCATAATAAGGTCTACAACAGCTAACCCCAAAACAGCCAACCACTGTGCTACCCTTATGCTGGTAGATGTATTTTTCCAGCCTGATAGTGTTTCCCATTTGCGCCAACCACTCCTTCACCGTAGGGGGTCTGTTGACTTCCAGTGTCTCAAAATTAATAGTCTAGCCTGGAAAAGAGCCCTAGCTATGGCTAGTCTAGAAAATTCCTCAGCAGGGATTTAGTCTATAATTCCTAGTAAACACAGTTTCGGGTGTTCTAAAAACTGGATCTGAAACACACGGTTAAGAATCTTTACCACCTCCCTCCAATAAATGTGCAGTTTGGGACATCTCCATAACACGTGGATCAGGTTTCCATGATCTCTCATGCATCTTGAGCAAGCTGGATCCTCCCTTACTCCTATTCTCACCAGTCTTGCCGGTGCATAATGGACCCTGCAAAAGCACATACTTGGGCTTGGTTTTGAATTGAACCAAGAAGTTAGATGTCGTTGTTGGGCCAATGAGCTTGGCTTCTATCTGAAACGGGTTTGGTTTGAACCCTGAAATTAGCTGTCATTGCCGGGTCAATGAGCTGTGGGCATGAGATTCTCACAGCCAGCATAGACAATGGGGTAGTGATACTCATGATATCATGTGGCCTTATTAGGTAAATGATATCACAAGAATCCCCACCCTATTTGTAAATGTGCAGCTGTGGAGCGCTGAATTTCCTGACCGCAACTCATTGGCCCAGCAACAACAGTTAACTTCTGGAACTGAACCCAAGCGCATCCCTATCTGTGCCCTACCCTTCTGCATATAAGAAGTGTAAAGCCTGGTACACACGATCAGATTTTCTGCAGACAAAGCTTAAGACTTTTGTCCGAAGGGCATTGGCCGTGAACCTGTATTGCATACAAGCAGCAAAGAATTGTTGGCCAACAAACACAAAACTCTATGTTTTTTCAGCTCTTTAGCGCCACCCTTGGCAACTTCTGCTAATGTTGTGTTATGGTTAGCATTGCTTCTGAGAATGCATGTTTAGACTTTGTTTTTTTTGCGTACACACGATCGGATAATCCGACAGCACATATGGTCAGATTTTCCGATAGCATCCTGTCATCACACAATTCCCGTCGGAAAGTCAGATCGTGTGTACGAGGCTTAAAGTGGTTGTAAACCCTTTACAACCACTTTAACCTACAGTTAAGCCTAGATTTATGCCGCGTACACACGATCAGTCCATCCGATGAGAACGGACCGATGGACCGTTTTCATCGGTTAACCGACTGACTGATAGCCCGTCGCGCCTACACACCATCGGTTAAAAAAACGATCGTGTCAGAACGCGGTGACGTAAAACACAACGACGTGCTGAAAAAAACTAAGCTCAATGCTTCCAAGCATGCGTCGACTTGATTCTGAGCATGCATGGGTTTTTATCAGATGGTTGTGCCTACTAACGATCATTTTTTTCCCATAGGTTAGGAATCCATCGGTTAAATTTAAAGCAAGTTGGCTTTTTTTTAACCGATGGTTAAATAACCTATGGGGCCCACACACGATCGGTCTTGTCCTCTGGTTAACCTATCGTGTGTACGAGGCCTAAGGCTTACCTGTAGGTGCTTGAAATATCCCCTAAATCTCCATGGTATTGGAGATATTTACTATAATCACGGACGCTGCTGTCTACGGCGCATGCTCCGTAGACAAGCGGCGCAGGCGCACTGTAGTGTGCCGTTCCTCATTGAGGCCTTGCCGTCACTGCCGGCTCCTGCGCGCATGTCTTCGCGGCTCCGGCCAATCAGAGCGCCGGAGCCGCGATACGCGGAAGTAACCCCCGGACAAGATGTCGGCTGTCCGGGCGTTGGACGGCTTCAATCGGAGGTCAGTATTACATAATAAGCTAGTATGCCATGCATACTAGCTCATTATGCCTTTGTCTTGCAGGCAGTGTTTTTTTCCCTGGGTTTGCTGCCTCTTTAAGTGACCTGTGACCTCCTCTTTTACAGCAGCAGAGGTGTCAGGCTCCATGGTGGGATAACAGAGCCAGATACTTTGCTAACCAGATTTTGTCAAAAGAGACCATAGGTGATATAAAAACAACAGAGCCTAATTAAGTTCACTATTGCCACCCATAAGTAAAATATTATTTTACGATTAACTGACCATCTATGTGTCTTTTACAAAAGTAATACAAACAGGATAACGCTTAGATGACTTTAGAGTATAAAGAATTCGGTAGTGGTGGCTCGTGGGTAGTTCTTATTGGTTGCTATCGCTTACTGCATTTTGTATAATGCCAGATATAAATGTAATAATAATAATACCTGTTTTTCTGCAGTACAATGTATTGGATTTACCTACTTAGTATTGCACTTCCATTGGTGAGGGGCACCTTGTACTGGGGTGACGTACTAAACTCTGAATGGGAATTGTGGAAGAAGACCCATGACAAACAGTATAACGGCCAAGTAAGTGTTTGTCTTAATCAGTAAATATATGGTTTACTGCTACTGCTAATGAATTGTTTAGATATTCTGGATCCTCTCCATTTCCCCCTACAACTAAATTGTTACTGGTTTAACTTTTTAGAGCGAAGGACTCACATCACTTTATCTTGAGCTATTGTATTTTGTAAACAGCAAGTTTTTCCTCAAAAGAGTAGCTAAGAACAGACTTGTCAAATAGAACCTATAAAATATGTGCGCCTAGAATTTGGCTTAAAAACGAACCCTTAACCTGAACATACTCCTGAATATAACCTAAACCTTTAATCTGAAGATACTCCAACCCTTATATATCAGAACATAACCTTACTTCACACCTTAAACCTACTACAACAACAAAAAAAAAACTACCAGGCCATCAATGCCTTGAATTTAGATAGAAATTTAGTGTTCTGAAATACGTGATTCAGAAAATCACTTTCAGAATTGAGCGATAGCGATTTGTGGGGAAATTTGTCATAAAAAAATAAAAGTAATGACAGCGACAATTCTGCAACTGAGCACATTTCAGTGTTTTTCATTTGATTACATTATTGAATCATTTTTATTATAATTACATTATTATTTGTTATAATTATTTATAGTTATTTATTATATTATAATTTATGATTTTGTTTTTCAAACTTTATCATACCCGAGATGTCTACTAGACTCTTGTTTGGACAGATTTAAGTGAGTTATTCCTAAGAATTACAGGCCTACAATGTAAAACACCAAATTTTCATGCAAAATAATTGTACCGCTTTCAGCACCTAAAACCAGAAAGAATCATACCGCCAGGGAGGTTAAAGCAGACCTTACATTGAGATACACCTAAGCAGGGCCGGATTTGCTCTGCCTGCCGCCCCAAGGCCAGGTTCCACAATGCACCCCCTCCCCGCCAACCAAACCCCTCCCCCCAAATCAATGGAGAATGTGCGGCACGGTTAGTTCAAATATGTTTTGTATGTTTTTTTACTTTTTTATAATTTTTTTTATTTTTATTTGTAGCTTGTCGCTTACTTTTTTTAATTTTTGTATAGTTTTCTTATTATTTTTCTTATTATTTTTCTTATTATTTTTCTTATTCTTTACTTTTTTATTAATTTAATTATTATTTCTTATTATTTATTTATTTTTTATTAAAAAAAAATTCACTTAACTTTTTTGCTATCACACAGGAGAAAACAATTTCCTGTGTGATAGCAATTGAAGGTGACATGTTCTCTTTATTGACCCTGTCACCTCCAAAACAAGAGTCCTAGCACTGTGCTAGAACTCCTGTCACAGCTGAGATGGGAAGAGCACACTGCTCTCCCCTCTCACTGTGTACATTGGCAGCAGGGACAGGAGACAGACTCGGTGGCCGGGGGGAGGACGGAGTCCCGAAGACAGAGCCAGCAGAGAGAGGTATGTGGGGTGGGGGGGGGACTAATGGGAGCACATATTTTACAAGTGATTTCGGCGACATCACCGCAATCACTTGTTAACGAGTGAGCGGATTCCCCCATAACTTACTGCCCTTAACTGTTTGTTCCGGGTGTCGGGGGACTCCATGCCACTGCCGCCCCTTGGAGCCCCAAGGCCTGGCCTCAGTGGCCTTGTGGGAAATCCGGGCCTGCACCTAAGGCTGTTCCTCCCCATCCATACAGCTTTATTGCACTAAAACACTGGGAAATAGAGACATACTTAAATCGACATCACCGAATAAATCCCAGAAACAGTTCTCTACAGTTCTCAAACTTCAGCAATTGACATTTCCAGGAGTATCAGATGTCTGTATCCCCCCATCAGACACACTATGATTCCATTCTCTGGCCCTTAGACAAAATGGGTTAACGGTAGTTTACTGATAGTTGGATGTGGTGGCTGTTTTATCTGTTGATCAACCTCCTGTTTTATGGTGGCTATATTCACTCCTCCACTGTATCTATGAAGGAGCAACATAGCTAGCCACCCTTGGACATCAGCAGTGTTAATCAGTGGAGATTGCCCCTACCTGCTTGCTCGATGTAAACTGAACTACGCATTGGCAGCTCAGCTTTCAGTGGCGGGCCTGTCTCTAAGGAGTGATGTCTCAGGAGTGATGTCATTCATCACCAGCCAGTGAATAGGACCAGAGAAGATCAGTGTGACGAACCCTTGTCCTTAACAGAACTTGGTCCGCTGTCAATGCTTCCCCTGTCCAGAACCAGCACCATCCAAGACTCTTTAACCCACCCAGTCACCAGACAACACCAGTCTTGGAGTACATCAGGAATAGCCTTTTTATTTGAGATCTCACACAAATATATACACAAGGGTGACAATACAAACTGTAACCATAAACCTATAAAACATGAGCTAAATATCTAATCCTTTAGACAGCCTAGGTGACTCATAGGCAAGACCTTTAGGACAGACTTGTCGTCTTTTAGCTCAGAAGACACAATCAACATTATCATTAATAGAAACACAAACCTTCACACAATAGCAGAGTTAATTAACACAAACAACAATGGGTGAAATACTCTTAGAGCCCACACTAGTCTTATTTACAATAAACACATTATATCAGACAACAGACAGACAGGTGGCTGGAGTTGATGACATCAGCATCTTCAATGAGCCCCAACATTATGAAGCAGTCACTATGTATAATATGGCATATACAGTACAGGGTTCCCTGAGTTTTGTGTTTTGGGGTGGGGACATGGACTTAAATCCAAAGTAACACCACCTCAAGGGTCTCCAGGCATACACCTCGCAAAGAGTATTGTTCCCTTAAAATCCAGGGCCCATAATCAGAAGGCAAGAGGCTAGCATTCAGTCCTCTCCAAAAGTCTATGTCCCGGCTAAGTTTTGTTACAATCAGAAAAGGATATCTGTGCTGGCAAGGGACCATTGGAAAGATAGGTATTTACCCTCTTAGGTCCCACTTTTAAAGAAAGTTAAAAAACACCAGACTTACTGGTCAGATCACCAGATAATAAGCTATATTACAGGGGGGACACAGAAAAACAAAAGAATGTTGTGTTAATGCTATTGACAGACTGTATTCTAGATGTCATGTTTTGATTTTAGCCATCATGTTTTAAATACATAAAAAATAAAACAAGAGATAAGAAACAAAAAACTCATTGCCACACCTATAACTTTGTGGTGTTTTTTTTTTCCTTCAAATGTTCTCCTTAGCTGGATGAGACGAAGAGAAGGCAAATCTGGGAGAAGAATCTGAAGCTGATCACCACCCATAACATAGAATACTCCCAGGGGAAGCACACTTACGATCTGGCTATGAACCACCTGGGAGATATGGTGAGAGGCCAATATTAAGCCACAGACTGTATGGCACTCCTATGGTTCTGTCTTATGTCTGGAGGGCAGAAGCACACGTGTCCAAGCAAGTATGAGACAGCTGCTTTGGGCCCCACAACAATGACAGGGCCCAGGGCAGCTGCCCCTTTTGCCCTGCCTTAAAGATGGCCCTGGATGGAGGTGCTTGGACAGCAAATCAATGCAGGTTACAGATGACCAGGACAGCAGTAGCACTAGAGCTGAGAATCTACAAAAGCACAGAATATTGAACTATTTGGCATCACATGGGTTTTGTTCTTACAGGCAGGAAGGGCATAGAATACTGGAGTTCAGAGCTCATAGGGAGACTGGAGTACAGTAGAATCTAAGGCCCCGTACACTCGTCAGAATTCAGCCAGAAACTCGATCGGAGCTGAATTCTGCCGAGAAACCCGGCCGTGTGTACACTGGCTGAGGAAGCCGACGAGGATCTCGGCGAGAAAATAGAGAACATGTTCTCTATTTCCTCGTTGTTCAATGAGAAATTTCGGCTCGCCGAGATCATCGGCGGCTTCACAAGGAAATCGACGAGCAAAACGATGTGTTTTGCCCGTCGAGTTCCTCGGACGTGTGTACGGGGCCTTAGAGTAATAGGATGATGAGCTTACAGGAACACTGGGGTAAAGGTATGTATTAAGAACACAGAGGTGCATGGGGGTCTTTGGTAATGCAGGTATACAGAATATAGTTGGGATGAACCCAGTCTGCCCATACCTATAGTAAATGTGAGGGCTCTTGGAAGAGCTGATGTGTGTAGAGTCTAAGGAACCACCTTTTCTTCATCAGAGATCCCAACATAAAGATGGAAATGGGTTGCGCTACAGATGATTCCTAGGTTGTGGTCATCTGACTCAGGTTACAGGCGGGAGTACACTGAGAGTTACTAGGGACATGCTGGGAGACAACAAGGACACTGGGGGTACACAAATCACACTGGAAGGCACTGGGAGCAAGGGTTGTCCAATACAGGAACACTAGGAACCTTGGGGTCACAAGTAGTCTCTCAGAAACTAGAACCCTGGGAGTCTTGGGGGTCATATGGAAACTTCTTAGGCAACCAAGGACACAAGGAAGCACTGGGGGTCACTCACTAGCAATCTTCTCCACCAGGATGCACTGAGGAACACTAGGATTCTTCTTGGAAATACAGAGGTACTGGGAGACCTGGTGCTAGGAACATTAGCTGTTGCTCAGGTGATGCCTGGGCAAATAAGTCCAGTTTAAAGTGGATGTAAACCCTCCATACACCCAGTGAAGAGAGCAGCCTCAGATGATACACTGAGATGAAACACATTTTCCTACATAAGTTTTAGATCCATATCTGCTGTCTTCACATTTATATACTGTTTAGAAAGTTCAGATCTTGTTAGGAAATGTTCTCTTCCTGGTTAACACAGAGTGTGATGTCTGGGCATACAGCCAAGATAGCTAAAATTGCTAATTGGAGGAAAGGCACACACACCCTCTCATCATGGGCAGAGACACGCAAGGTGTTTTGTAACAGGGCCAGCTCCCTGCTAATCTATTTATAGCAACCTCCCAAGGCCGGAAATTTCAGGCTGCTTTTATCTGATGTGTCCGACAATTTGTCAGGACACAGGAACTGTTCAGGAGAGAGCTATTGAACTTAACTCTTTGAAGAGAGATAACAAAACACTGCAGATATATGTGCCCCGCTCAAACTTCATGAATTGGGATTAAATCCACTTTAAAGGCCAAGTTTACCTTTTTGGAAAAAAATAATCAATGTACATATTTCTGCAAAGAAAAAAATGTGCATTTAGAATTATTTCCCGCAGGAGTCTGGAAAGCATTGTACCTGTGATCAGTAGATCACAGGTGCAGCGTTAGGCTCCTGCCAGCTCTCAGTATAGCTGTCTGCTTGTACCTACCGTATGGGCAGACAGTAACTGAAGAGAAGGAAGATCAATGAACTACGAGAGCGCTCACCAGCACCCTCGCAGTTCATTGAGAACTACAAGTTGTCTGCTACGATGGAAGACAGTACTTGTAGACCTTTCATTCACAGAGGCTCACACAACCATGCAATTTTCAAATTGTGACAGCGTGTGTAGGGAGAAGTACCCCTGCCCACTGTCACAGGGGGAGAATCGAGAAGGTGGGGGGGGGGTTACAAAGCGGTTACTGCTGGAGCATGTTACTTTTTACACCCTAAATTCTTTCTCAAACAATATGGGTGTAACGTGTAACATGCTCCCAAAGGTAAACTTATCCTTTATGCCGCATACACACGGTCGTTTTTCGGCATGAAAAAAAACAACATTTTTTAAAATGTCATTTAAAATGATCGTGTGTGGGCTTCACATCGTTTTTCGGCTTCTTAGAAAATTTTGTTTTTCGTGATGTAAAAAATGATTGTTTTTCGTGATGTAAAAAATTATCGTGTGTGGGCAAAAACAACGTTTTAAACCCGCGCATGCCCATAAGCAAGTTATGAGACGGGAGCGCTCGTTCAGGTAAAACTACCATTCATAATGGAGTAAGCACATTCATCATGCTGTAACAGACAGAAAAGCGCGAATCGTCTTTTGCTAACAAGGAATCGGCTAAAAGCAGCCTAAAGGCGAATGGAACTTCCCCTTTAGAGTTCCGTCATACGTGTTGTACATCACCGCGCTTTGTTCATCATTTTTCCAAAACGATGGTGTGTGGACAACATCGTTTTTAATGATGAAGTTGGAAAAACATCGTTTTTTTTTTCATGATGAAAAAATTACATTTATTTTAATGCCGAAAAACGACCGTGTGTAGGCGGCATTAGGCTGGGTTCACGCTGAGGAACGGATTGGCTCACGGCAGGGGGTCCGGTGCGTCTCCATTCACTGTTTCAGGTCCGATTTCAGGCTGAATTTGGACCTGAAATGGACCAGAAAATTCACAGGACTCCTGGGCAATGCGCACCGGAGATGTGTGAACCGTTCTATAGAGAGCCGGTCACAATATCTTGACATCCCGCATCCAATTTCCACTGGTGTGAAACCAACCTCAAATATAAAGAGATATGGCTTGGCTGGGCTGGGCATGTAGCTAACTAAATCAACAGCAGGTGGTTAACCAGTCTTGAACACAGGTCTTTTAAAACCATGAACTACAAAATTTCCACTATACATATGTTAGAAACCTTCAGTTTGTACAAGGGATGTAGGAACAGGGATCACAAAGATTGTATCTACACTGGGCTCCAGTCTGAAAAAGGCCTTGGGATGGCTCCACTTCCCACTTTGTTGCGCAGAAATGAATTTGCAGCTATGTCGATTATACTATACCAGCTAAGATGGGAGGTTGACAAACTTAAAAGGGTTGTAAAGGTAAATGTTTTTTCACCTTAATGTACCCGAGCCCCCGTTTTACTTACCTCACCCCTCGGAAGTCCCGTGTCCCCCCCCCCAGTCATCCTCTTCGGTTCCCAGCCTGGCCGTTGATTGGCTAGGTTGGACGGATTGATAGCAGCGCAGCCATTGGCTGGCGCTGCTGTCAACCACAGCCAACGACGCGGCGCGCCGGGGGGCGGGGCCGAGTGATACAGTCGGCGGCTATGCCTGCTGCTGTATCATGGGAGCGTACCCGCAAGAGCTTTCCACCATGCGAGGTGGAAAGCTCTTGCGGAGGGGGAGCCATGGCAGCCGCCGAGGGACCACAGAAGACGTGGATTGGGACCACTGTGTGCAAAATGAGCCACACAGTGGAGGTAAGTATAACATGTTTATACAACTTTAGTGTCACTTTAAGATGATCCACAACGAAACGGCAGAGGGAAGTTGCATTGACACCAGCCTTGGTGATGTGATTTATGACTGGTGATTCACATGACCATGCTACGGGGAAGCATAGGGAATAAATCTTGCACATTGTGCTGACTCCATAGCTTCTCTATTTCGTTTTCCTGTTAATCATCTTTCTTAAGCTATTAAATGGGGAACAGCTATGGAATCGTGGGAAAATGTACATATACGTTCATTTTTTTATCCAATGGTTTGATGAAGATGGTGGGGGCCATTTGGGTAATTGTTTTGGCAAAAGCCAACTTATAATTTTAGAAGAATGCTTTAAAGTTTGCAAATAAAGGAGAAAGTCAGGGGTTATGCCGCATACACACGGTCGGAATTTCCGACGACAAATGTTCGATGCGAGTTTGCTGTCAGAAAATTTGATCGTGTGTATGCCCCATCGGACATTTGCTGTCGGAATTTCCAACAACAAATGTATGAGAGCTGGTTCTCTATTTTTCCGACAACAAAAGTTGCTAACTTCTGTTGTCGGAATGTCCGATCGTGTGTACGCGGCATAAGTGTTATTGAAAAGGAAAAAAAGAAAGCAAGGAAGGAAGAGTTAGAGTCGGTTCACACTAGGGCGACACGACTTCCAGCGCGACTTTCAGAGGCGACTCCGACACGACTTGAACATGAACCACAGGGCGATCTGGGGCGATTTACAACACAACTTGAAGTCGTCTCCAGGACAGGAGACATTCCAGTGGCCAATAAAACAACTTCCATTGAAATCAATGGGTACAAATCGCCTACAAGTCGGATTGAAGTAGTACAGGAACCTTTTCTGAAGTCGGATCGCCTTGAGTAGTGTGTATTAACACCGCTCCCATTCACTTCCATTGTTTTTCTCTACAGCGCGACTTGGGACGACTTGAGGTGACATGAAGTCGGATTGCAAGTCGCCCCAGTGGAGCCTCTGTCTCAGTTAGCAACCAATCAGATTGTTTTGCATTAGAAATACAAAAATAGAGAAAAAAAAAAGCACTCACATAGCCACATCCGTAATTGATAAGGGGAAAAAGAAAAACGGAGGGTGCCAAAAATTGGTAACCCAGGGTCGGACTTTAGAAGCACAGTAAACAATGGAGAATATTCATGACAAATTACCAAATTTATTGAAAAAAGTACATGGTACATAGAGAGCATTGAAAAAGAAACATATGGCAATACATGGTGTACAGGGAGCCCAGATGCGTCAAGCGTTTCGCTGTTAAGCTTCGTCAGGACACAATCAAGGTTCGTTGGTAGCAAGAAAGAAAGCGGGTCTCACTATCTAGAATAAAGCATATGTGTTTATAATTTGCATAACATTTAATTACATAAATACGTTTTTTAATATATTTCCATATATATGTTTTTTAAATCTTTTTCAATGCTCTCTATGTACCATGTACTTTTTTCAATAAATTTGGTAATTTTTCATGAATATTCTCCATTGTTTACTGTGCCTCTAAAGTCCGACCCTGGGTTACCAATTTTTGTCCGCCTCCTTTTTTCTTGTTCCTATTAGAAATAACAAACTCTGATATGACCACTTTTTAACCCTTGTATTGTGTGTCCTTTTATTGGCAGACCAGTGAGGAAGTAGTTCAGACTATGACTGGACTAAGAGTTCCATCCAATCGGCAGTCCAACAATACCTACGAGCCTGACTGGACAACCCGAATCCCAAAATACATTGACTACAGAAAGAAGGGATACGTGACTCCAGTACAAAATCAGGTAAATGTCTAGGTCAGCCCAATTGTCCAAACTCTGACATCTCTGCAGTTAAAGGTTGTAAAGGTTCGTTTTTTATTTTCTAAACAGGTTTCTTTAGGCTAGTGCATTGTTGGTTCACTGACCTTTTCCTTCCATTTCCCTTCTAAATGTTTTTTTCTTTGTCTAAATTTCTCACTTCCTGTTCCTCCTCAGTAAGCTTGCCCCCATCATCCGAGCCGTTCTGGCTGGGGGTTAGTCAGCGTGCTCGCCCCCTCCCTTGGGACTACATCCCTGCGGAGAGACGCTGTGAAAATCGCGGCAAACACGACGGTAAAACGCTGATAAAAATAGCGGCGCTTATCCGCCAGCGCACCAATCGCCTCAGTGTGAAAGTACCCTTACCGCCGCGTTTGCCAAAATTTTCGGGCGCTAGTGGGGAGATTTTAACTCCCGCTAGCACCCAAAAAAAGGTTAAACCTTGGAGGCGCTACCCCATTGATTTCAATGTCCAACCACGTCTCACAGATGTGGCTGGCAAGACTTTTTTTTGTATTGTGACCACAGGGCTGTTCTTACCCAATTATTTTTAGTAATTTTATATTATCTATGTAATGAATAAATGTTTCTATTTTTCGATAATTTGATGTTGATCAATTTTTCTGCACCTTAAAACTCAGATTTTCTGCTCTTTGGGTATTTCCTGTTATTCAATTCAAATCAGTTCAGGAGGGCCAGAGAGGGTTTAATTGAGTACTCGTTATTGATCATTGATTTAGCACTGCTTTGGGTGCTTCCATCTCCACAGCATGGCCAGGCACTCACCATACCTAATATGCAGCTTGCTCATTGTCCTACCTCTTACCTATGTAATGCATACATTTTAGGTTTTTAGGCTCTGTTTTCTGTTGCATTTTGTTATTACTGTCTATGTTATTGCTCTACAATTGTATGCACATTTCCATTCGTAAAGCCCTGTACACACGCTCGGTTTTCTCGGCAGTAAAAAGTCAGCCGAGAACCCGGCAGGAAAACTGCCATGGAGCTTTGGCCGGGAATCCCGGCCGTGCGTATGCTCCATCGGCACTGCCTCGCAGTGTTTCCCATAGGTAAGTAGTAGATCTGGTGGAAAAATAACGCTGGGAATCCCGACGGGAAAATAGAGAGCAGGTTCTCTATTTTCCCGCCTGTTTTCCTGACTGGAAAACTGCGAGGAAGCATACACACGTCTGGTTTTCCTGGCCAAAAGCTCTCCTAGCAGTTTTTCTGCTGGGAAAACTGGTCGTGTGTACGAGGCTTTACACTTTATGGGCTAGATTCAGATAGGTTAGCGGATCTTTAGATCCGCGTAACCTATCTGATTTACGTTACGCCGCCGCAATTTTTTGAGGCAAGTGCTGTATTCAGAAAGCACTTACCTCAAAACTTGCGGCAGCGTATCGTAACTCCCCCGCGGCTAGAGGGAGTGTAGTATTTAAATCAGGCGCGGTCCCGCGCCGATTTAACTACGCATGCGCCGTCCGCAAATTTTCCCGGCGTGCATTGCTCCCAATGACGTCGCTAGGACGTCATTGGTTTCGGCGTGAGCACAAATTACGTTCATCCGTATCTGCGAACGATTTACGCAAACGACGTAAAAATTCAAAACTCGGCGCGGGAACGACGCCCATACTTAACATAGGATACGCCTCACATAGCAGGGGTAACTATACGCCGGAAAAAGTTGAACGCAAGCGACGTAAAAAAAAAGCGACGGGCGGGCGTTCGTTTCTGAATCGGCGTAAATGCTCATTAGCATATTCGCTGCGTAAAAGACACAGAAGCGCCACCTAGCGGCCGGCCTGGAATTGCAGCCTAAGATCCGACGGTGTAAGTCACTTACACCTGTCGGATCTTAGGCATGTCTATGCGTAACTGAGTCTATGAAACAGGCGCATAGATACGACCGGTCGGCCTTAGAGATACGACGGCGTATCAGGAGATACGCGGTCGTATCTCCTATCTGAATCTGGGCCTATGTATTTTTATTATTTGTACTATCCACCACTTTTACTTGGTGCGTCAGAGGATTATGCTGGTATATAAATAAATGTCACAAATATTAATCATGACTTCAACCTCTTTTTTCTGGCAGGGGGCCTGTGGTTCATGTTGGGCATTTAGTTCCGTAGGAGCTTTGGAGGGCCAGCTTATGAAGAAGACCGGAGATCTGGTCTCCCTCAGTCCTCAGAACCTTGTGGACTGTGATGCAGATAACTATGGCTGTCAGGGTGGATACATGACCAATGCTTTTGGCTATGTAAGGGATAATAATGGCATAGACTCGGATGCGATTTATCCCTATATCGGACAGGTATGTTTGATCCATGTAACAAAATAATAAAGTGTTCTGCGCTTAAAATATCTAAATACAAATACTTTTCCACAGGGCTTTTTTTTCTCAAACAATAACCACAAACCCCCCAAAACCTCTGCCCCCCTCACACACACCTCACAAACAGTAGGAGGGTCTTAAAGGGGCATTAAATACCAGTATTGCATTACATACAGGGTGCAGAGTTCAGGAGGGATGCACAGAGTGTAGAGGTGTCACTTGTAAACACAGAAACCGGACTTCTGAGTTCCACCAAGTTTCCCCTGAAAAAAAGCCCTGCTTTTTCAAATATGAACAGTCTCAATCCAGTGGAGACAGCTGCACTTACTATATCTCACATAACAATACAAATACCAAAATAAAATAAAGTGTTGCACTGTTTTATAGAGTGCATGTAGTGCTTTACATATTTCATAAATTAATTAAATGCATATTTAATAAGTAAATCAATATAACAGAATCAAAAATTATAGAGAGTAAATCAAAAGTCCTGGAATTCATAAAATTTGCATAACAGTCCAAAAAAAAAAATGAATCCCAATGAAATAATAAAAATCATATGCAGTAATGTAAAGTGCTTCACTCGTAGGTTTTACGCAAAGATCCAGTGCTTCAGATGATCACCACAAAGCGCTCCACCAAGGGAATAAAATTGCCTCTTACCAGAAACAAGACCTTTTTAAAAGTCTAGCTGCACCTTAGTAATAGACCCTAACTTGGATGGATGGATAGACAGGTGTAAAACAGCTTTGCGCCAAACCCAGACGCATTAAATCAAGCTCGGCAGTTATATACAATCCCCTCAGATGCTTCTCAGACTACCTTCAGACACCTAAAACCGGGGCTAAACAATGAAGAGGATTAAAATAGGCATCAAGTACATAAAAGTTAGAATATAAATAGAGGGCGCTAAGCCCATACAAAATAAGTATAGTGCCGTGACAAGGTATCTGTTTAACAATAAAATTGCAACATAAATAACACAAAAAATATATAGAAAAGTCCCAACAATTGCAGTCAACCTGCACTTGAAACCACGCGAGTGAATTCAAATATGATCAAAAAAAATATAAAAATAAAACAGTGAACAAAGTCCAATTGTAATGATAATTCTGTGAATGAAGAAATGCCACCACCGCTTCAGTATAATTATCAATTCCACCCAAGGTGCTTTAGATAAAGTATGCTCTTACCAGAGCTCGTTGACCCCTTTAATGAAAAAGATGGTCAACTAAGCTTATGCAGGATTGTGCCTGCAACACATGAAGATATGGACAGACCACTTTGCAAATCCAGGAACCTCACACGGGATTATATGTAAAAGAAGAGAGGCCAGATAGCCAAATAGCGTGATACCGTTTTATTTAAAATATTAAAATAGACATAAAAGTCAGCCGATTGGCTCCTTACATTAGGGGGTGCCCACCCGGCACTGAGGCTGCGGACCTGTCACCGCTCAAAGCGGTTCTTTAGTCGGATACGCTGGGGAATGAGAGCCGCCGCTCACATGTAACGCCAAACGATCCCTCTAACAGTCCAAAGCACGGGGGGTACGTCACGTGACCAGGCTGCCTCCGACGTACGTTTCGTTATGTTAACGTCATCAGGGGGGCGTGCCTGGTCACGTGACGTACCCCCCGTGCTTTGGACTGTTGAAGGGATCGTTTGGCGTTACATGTGAGCGGCGGCTCTCATCCCCCAGCGTATCCGACTAAAGAACCGCTTCGAGCGGTGACAGGTCCGCAGCCTCAGTGCCGGGTGGGCACCCCCTAATGTAAGGAGCCAATCGGCTGACTTTTATGTCTATTTTAATATTTTAAATAAAACGGTATCACGCTATTTGGCTATCTGGCCTCTCTTCTTTTACATATAATCCCGTGTGAGGTTCCTGGATTTGCAAAGTGGTCTGTCCATATCTTCATGTGTTGCAGGCACAATCCTGCATAAGCTTAGTTGACCATCTTTTTCATTAAAGGGGTCAACGAGCTCTGGTAAGAGCATACTTTATCTAAAGCACCTTGGGTGGAATTGATAATTATACTGAAGCGGTGGTGGCATTTCTTCATTCACAGAATTATCATTACAATTGGACTTTGTTCACTGTTTTATTTTTATATTTTTTTTTGATCATATTTGAATTCACTCGCGTGGTTTCAAGTGCAGGTTGACTGCAATTGTTGGGACTTTTCTATATATTTTTTGTGTTATTTATGTTGCAATTTTATTGTTAAACAGATACCTTGTCACGGCACTATACTTATTTTGTATGGGCTTAGCGCCCTCTATTTATATTCTATCTTGTCCACATACCACTTGTGTTATTGAGGAGCAGCTTATTATTTATTTATATACACTTTTAATATTTGTATATATTATTATATATAAATTTAATTGTTCTTTTTTATTAGTTAGGCGCGGAATTTCACTTTACACAAGTACATAAAAGTGCCCGGTGCCTGGGCGGACATGATGACGTCACCCCCTGAAACTCCGCCCAATACGTTTTGTCCTACCGGACGTCATCACTGGGGCAACGGAGTTTAATGTATATGGGCTTAAGCATAGCTTTTATATTGGGAAATTGGAGGCAGGGACTTAAAGACCCTTTGTGGAGTAAAGGTCTGTTTTAAAGTTAATCCTTAACCTGAAACCCAACACAATCACTAAAACAATCAGTTAAGATATACCTTGGCCATTTTTTATTTTTCAGTTTTGGTGAGAATAGGGAATAGTTGAAAACCTGTCAGAGGCTTTTGCCATCTGTAACCCATTGTGGAAATCCCCTTTCATTCTTTGTAGTTACCTTATCGGATCTGTAACCGCACAGTCCTGCACCAATATCTAACACCACTAAAAACAGTAGACATGTGCATTCGTTTTCGTCCGAATTTCGGAAATTTTCGTTATCGTTTTAACAAACGAAAACGAACGCGCAGAATCCGAAAACCGAAAGATCAGACATAAAAAAATGCTTTATTTTTGTTTTTGTTGCTACAACAGTTCGATATAGATAGGAGATTCGACATGACACTGACAAAAGCAATCTGTGTCTATTGAATCTGCGGTCGAATGTGCCTAACCTTAACTCTATTAGTCCAAGATTATTCTACATAGAGAGATAAGATTCGACATTATAGAGATAGTGTTGGGGTAGACCATTCGACATGAACGACGAAGATTTAACGAAGCAAAGAAAAACATACAAACGTTGAATCGGTCATTGAAGGCTTATGGTGTCTGTCGAATGTTCTAAGAAGATTCGACGGAGCTGCTAAACTGTACGACGCTGCAATCGTACATTTCCGGTCAAATGCTCGGCCCATAGGCTATAGAAGAATTCAAATGTTGGTTGACTAGTAATAAAAAATTATAAATATAATTATTACTAGTCATACAACATTAGAATTCTTCTACAGCTTGTAGGCGGAGCATTGGACCGGAAATGTACAATTGCGGCGTCATACAGTTTAGAACATCTTCTTAGAACATTCGACGGACACCATAAGCCTTCAATTGACAGATTCAACCTTAATTAATTCGGATTTTCGGACGAATGCATTTTTTAACAAAACAAAATAAATAAAAAAACGAATTTCGGGAGTAACTAAATAAATTTATTTTTCAGATGAAAACTAAATTCCGAAAATAAATATTTCAGTGTGCACATGTCTACTAAACAGTTGCTGTCAAGATACAATGATCCACCTTTTAATATATAGTTCTAGCTATTATAGATATCTCTTTGAGGTTTACTGGTGCCTTCATTTTATTTGTACTAGGATGAAGGCTGTCTCTACAAACCATCTGGAAAAGCTGCGGGCTGCAAGGGTTTTAAAGAAATCCCTATAGGTGATGAGAAGGCCCTGAAAAGAGCGGTTGCACAGGTTGGCCCCGTGTCGGTCAGTATTGATGCTAGTCAACCCTCCTTTCAGTTCTACAATAAAGGTGAGGGAAATGGACCTAAAAAGAGGATGTTGTGTCATATCCCATAGTGTGGGAAGAATATAAATACATGAGACACAAGGGGTGAACACCTTGGGGGACAAACATACTCCATGTAACATGTCAAAGTGGGACATAATGCACATTTCTTTGTGTGACACTTTAATAAATGGGTGTATTTAAAGGCTGATGTCACACCAGCGATTTTGGAGCAATGATTGATTACTGCTAAAAATTGATTATGCAGCAAGCAAAATAATCTTGCTGAGTTGATGGCGATGGTGCTACAGCATTGGGTTGTACTCTGATTCAAGACAGTCTCTTTCAGCGGTTTCTGGCTAAGCCATATGCCGCGTACACACCATCACTTTATGTGATGAAAAAAAATGACGTTTTTAAAAACGTCACTTTAATTGACCGTGTGTGGGGGAAAACGTTGTTTTATGTCTTCTAAAAAACGACCAAAAAAAATTGAAGCATGCTTCAATTTTATGTGTCGTTTTTCAAAACGTCAACTTTTACTTCACAGAAATTGGCCGTGTGTAGCAAAAACGTCGTTTAAAACGAAATTTTTTCATCCGCGCATGCCCAGAAGCTACATATGAAGCGAGCTTCAATGGAAAAACGTGGTGAACGTAACCTCGCTTTGCTAGAACATTGTGAGAAAAACGATGGTGTGTAGGCAACTTCGTCTTTGAAAATTGAAGTTTCAAAAACGTCATCTTTTACTTCACAGAAAATGTCGTTTTTTTTCATCACATAAAGTGATGGTGTGTACGGGGCAATAGAGGTGAATGAAGAGCAATTGTTGATGGCAATTTTGCCGCTGACATGAAACACTGCTGAATCTGTACAAAGCACGTCTGAAACTTTAGATTTTACACATATGACCATTTTGGAACTGTCTTGCAAATGATGGGTCATCTAACAATTACACAGGGCAAAAGGCCAAGGTTTTAATTTGTTTTTCAATTTATTTAAAATATTTTTTTTCTTTTTATTATTATTATTTTTTTGGTATATACTTTGACCAGAGCAATACAGTGCTACCATAGTAACACTGTACTACTCTGGGGAGGTGATCGGGATTTTTTAAACACTATGATTACTTATAACCATGAATATCCCTGTTATAAACAATTTTAGTGTGTACTATTGTGATTCATATGGTACAGATGGGCTGTGATTGGCCCTGTCTGTACTATGTGATTACTGTGACCAATCACAGAGATCATCACAATAGTACACAATGAATGGCATGAATGGAAGCCATCCATTGTGTATAATTGTCATGTAATCTGAGGGATTGGTTACAGTGATTACATGGTATGAGCAGCAGCCCGGTACACTGAACTGTCATCCGCTGTGTCCACTGGCAGATTGCGCCGCAGCGTGGCCCATTGGGTGTGTGCAAGGTGCGATCCTGGGAGGAGGTCGTACGACCTCCGCCCAGAACGGCAAAGCTACCGCATTGCTGTCATTTTACTATAGATCAAGCAGGAAGCAGTTTGCTGGAGGCGGCAGCAAACAGTAACACCCCCCCCCCCCCTCGGACAGTCGGGATTGGAGCACTTACCCCATCTATGGTGGGCAGCCCTTCTTCCAGGCTTCGTGGCGGCTTCTGTTTCCTCCCTTCTCCTCTTGGGCCATTTGGGACTCTTCTCTTTTCGGCCAATTGGAAAACGGGTCTCAGACCTGCTTCTGATTAGTCAGATAGAGCAGTGGTCATCAACCTTGTCCTGCAGGGCCCACTAACAGACCAGGTTTGCAAGATAACAGAAATACATCACAGGTGATATCATTTTCTGCTCAGTGATTGCAGTATTCTAGTCTGCATCTCCCCCAAGGTAATACATAAAACCTGGCCTTAGATAGAGGATCAATGTTTCAATAGCGAATATTCATTCTTTTTTTTTTTTTTGCTTTTTCTTAGTAATTAAAGCTTTTCACTGAAAAAAAGGGGCTTCAGTGCCCCAAAACAGCAAACCGCGCACAAAGTACAGTGATTCGTGTCAACCAATCAGAAACCATCTTTGACTGGTCTTTGTTGTAGGTCCTGCAATTTGCCAAATAAACTGGAAGATGACAAACTGCTAACCACATGCAAAGTGCAGTAATCATCTACAGCCAACTGGAAATCAGAAAATTGTTGTTGGCTTTATATAGAGGGAGAAGGGAGGTTTTTCTTCTGTTTTACCTATAACAACTTGTGTGTTATCTCTGCAGGAGTTTATTATGACAAAAACTGTGACCCTGAAGGGATCAATCATGCTATCCTGGCTGTTGGCTATGGAAATCTGAAGGGGACAAAGCACTGGATCGTAAAGAATAGGTAGATAGATCTTTTCTACTCCTGCTTCTTCTTCCTGCTTTATAGGCAAGCACACCTATAATCATAAATAACGTCTGACCCTAAAAAACGTATTTCTCAACAATTCCCCTCAAAATTACCATCTCCTCACTTAAATCTATACCTCTTTTTTTCAGATAATATACCCACTTTGATACAATATCGCCTTCATCACCACCAAAAAATCTGAACTCCAGCCTTCCCTACAGACTTGCAGAGTTATACGAGCTCCGCTCCTGTACTGAAATGGTTTATTAGAAACTGTCATAGCCTGCACCATTCTTGTTTTTCGAGCCTACAGTTTAGTGTGTAAAGATAAAACACCAAAGTGAGCGAACAAAATGCACTAGGGTGTATCTTTGATCGCTTCCCAAAGACCCTTCCCTGGCCCTCCAGGATGTAAGACTCCTGACGGGGGCAAGGCAGACTCAGGTCCACCTAGCCAAAAGGTCCTGCTACTTATGATCAGCCAAAGCTGACCAGCGAGTACTTGGTGAGGAGCTCTCCCAAATAGACACTCCCCCAAAGCCCACCCCCCAAGGCAGGGGAGCAAGAAACCTGATGGCCACACAACCTCCCCCTAGACTTCAAAGTTCTCTGATGATACCATGTCACAATATACTGACCGCATCCCTTGTTGGATGCGGTATATTGATGACGTCTTTTTTGTATGGACAGATACCAGGGAAAGGCTGGATGACTTTGTCCGGAAGTTAAACTCAAACACCTTTAACTTGAAATTTACTTTTGAATGTAACACTAATAAAACCAACTTTCTTGATATAACCGTGTTCCGTAGTGGGGATGACTCCCTAGCAGCTGATCTATACCGTAAGAAGACTGCCGGTAACACTTTGTTACATGCATCTAGTTCACACTCCCCAGCTCTAATACGTAGCATACCTTACGCACAATACATTCGTTTAAGACGTAACTGTACTCTATTATCGGACTTTCAAAGCCAATCTAAATTGCTCCAGACCCGCCTACTGGCTCGAGGATATAGCAAAAAACTGCTATGTCAGGCATATAACAAAGCACTTAACCAAACCAGAAACGCCTTGCTATTCACAAACAAAATTAGAACACCAAATACCACAGTCAAATTCATTACCAAATTCTGTTCCCAGCATGACAGTATTAAGTCTATTCTGGAAACCCACTGGCACCTACTACGAGAGGATGTGACCCTGATGAAATATGTGGGTACCCACCCACAGATAACATTCAGACGAGCATCGTCTATACGTGACAAACTAGTTAAAAGTTATTATACCAGACCAAATATAGACCGTCTTCCCCTTCCCTTGGGGACTTCCCGCTGTGGTGCTTGCTCCTTTTGTAAATGGATAGCTCCGTGTAAAACTGCTAAGCTCCCTAATGGTGAGACTCTGACACCAAAATTCTCTGCCAACTGCCGCACACAGGGCCTAGTGTATTTGATGACATGTAATTGTGGGGCTTTTTATGTGGGGAAGACAGTCAGGCAATTCCGTCAAAGAATCAATGATCATGTATACTATTCAGGGAACGGCAAAATGCTAACTCCCATTAGCAGACATCTGGATTTGTATCACCATTTCGATACATCCTGTATTAGTTTCATTGCCCTGGCTGTCATTCCCCAGAACCCAAGAGGAGGTGAATGGGACAGATTTGTTCTCCAAAGGGAGACCATCTGGATCGAGAGGCTCAATGCCACCCAATCCCCTGGACTAAATGAAACGCAATCGTACAAACCTTTCCTATAATGTTATCTGGTCACTTTGATCACTGAATATTACTTTGGTTTACACTTATGATATCACTTGGTTTCAATATAGAATACAACAATATATAAAAAATCTATGGATATCCTATGTTCTTGATGACATAGGCATTACCCTCTAAGTTTGTCAACATTACTCACTTTAATAATTAATTCTTCACTGTTTATACTTTTTTGACTGCTGTTGTTGTGACCATCCTTTTTCCCCCCCCCCCCTCCCCCCCTCCACCTTTTCCCAGTCACACAAAGTATTCCATGTGTGACATATTCCCTATGAGGCATACTGACTTGTTATTATCACACAAAATATCTTTTACACTTATATTATTCAACTCACAATAGTTCTTTTTCTTTTTCCTTTTCCTTTTTACTCTAATATCACTTTACCTCTATACGATATACACTCAGACCCAAATAACATATTATACTATAGGTGTACAATCTGTCTCAATAAACCCTCCTTATTCCCCACTTCACTCACTCCGGTGTAGTCGCCTCCTCTCTCCCTTTTCCCCCTCCCCCCTCCCCCCCTTTCCCCCCCCCCCCCCAAAAACAACTACACTGTGAGTTTTAGACCAACAAATCTATATACACGTATGACCCCTTAAAAATAGACCAATGAATAGTGACTGGCCAAAAAGAGTATGCACAGTTATATATAATTGTCTGATATGTTAGTATAATGAATACCTGACCGGTGTCAAATAAATTGAAAATTGTATATTCTCCAGCTATTACTTTTGAAATATGAGAAACTTTTTAATTCTTCTTTGTTCATGATTGAGATGAATGTTTTAAATCTTTATTCAGTGCAGCATCCCTGACATCAGGGATTATGCATTATGTGTATTCATAATTATAATGTCTGCCGGGCTAGTGCGGTGCAGCATTGGGCTGTGTTGTGTCCCCTATAACCTATGTTTCTTATTTCTCTACTTAAACTGCTAGCTTCTGTCAATTTTCCTCATTTCCCATTGACACTACCAAATGGATAAAGATCCACCAAGCCGACTAGGGAATCCTGTATTTTATGTGCATGTTCCCCGTCAACTATGGAGTTCCTCTCCCATTCTTTTCCCCTGCAGGATTGCTTATTGGTGGGCCCCGACGATATGCCCGCCCCTCTGGGCGGATCTCTTGCTGATCCGTCGATGTGTACTGGGTGACACTGTGCGGCACATCTCAATCATATGTTGCATATCCATCTCCAGACCGTGAGGCGGTACCCTGCTCTTCCACTCGTTTTCCCAGGCCTCTGATTGGATGGGATGCTTGTTGCATCCGCCCCCATCACCGCCCCCACCATCCACCAATTCCAAGCTTTGAGCCGGTCATGTGATGAGCGATCGATGATGACGTCATCACGGGTGCGACGGGCTACGCCGATCCAGCTGATCCAACTTATCAACAACCAGGTAGGGTGATATATAAAAACGGACACAACTGACCTTACAATTTATCGGCGTCATCGCTATCCTGGGGACACATGCGGTTTTCACCTTGCTGATCAGGCTGCAGGTACACTGAATTGCTACAGATTCCAATATTAGGGCTGCAGCAATATTCTTTACCCATGGTATCTTCCTCTTTGTTTAGGACTTACCCTGGTGTTATTTGTTTCCTTATAGGAACTAGTTCTGGGAATCCTATACAATATCTCTGGGTTTATATACCCAGGATCTCTTGGATTGCCCTATGATATGTTAATATATATCCTGTTCAGCCCAGCTCTGTGAAATTTTGAAACAACCGCATGCTAGTGATCCCTGGATTCGAATTTCCAGTGCCTACCAGCACTTGACTGTCCGAACATTTGTATGCTTACAAATCAGTGTTTTTGGTGAGTAAGCCTTTATCCATGTTGGTGGTGGCTGCTCTTTATTAATGTCTCTCCCTCTCCTACTTTCTGGTCAAACCCTCCCAACCCTCTCCCCTTCCCCCTCCTTTTCCCCTATTGTGTCCCAGAGAAACAATATACTTATCTTTGTTTAAAGCCCAATTCTTTATTATTTACAGATTATTTCCTCACGTTTGGCTGGCTTGATATAGCTTGTCCGCCCAGCCACTGTGGGGCTAACACGCTATTATCGCTTGGTTACCCCCAATGCGACCTATTCTTGTAAGTCATGTTTTGCTGCTACATATTCAACATAATTATATCTCTTCCTTCTTTCTTTTTTCCCTTCCCCATTCAATTACATAATTTCCTATGACACTGCCCCCCCCTTTTTTCCTCTTCTCCCTTTCTCCTCCTGATCTACGTGGGCTTTGGGTGACGCACCGCTACCCCCCCTGCTGCGCCGCACTCGTGCTGATAGACATAAATAATCTTTTTAGTTTTATAAACTGTTTTTGGTTCTCCTTTATTTACTGTATTGTGTATATATTTTTACTGTATATAAGAAATTTCATTTTATATATGTATACTTGTGAACTCATTGTTTTCTTGTATATATGTTTCAGTAGATGCAATATCTTATGCTCCTGAGGAAGCGCTAACGCGCGTAACATGTAGAGCAAGCTCTTCACCAAATCTTGGAATACTACACTGGATATGCAACTCAACAGTGTACCTGTAACTGTGCTTTCTAAATGAAGCCTATATATGATATGATTGTATAGTGTTGTAATCACAGTTGTGGTATTAGTTGCTGACCTATTCTCTTTTGATTTTATGTCATTCCACTTTTTATGATATTTCATACTAAATAAATTTCTAGTTTTCTACATCTTTTGGTATTGTGTGCCCTTAAAGCCCAATTTATTAGTTCCTTCTTTCAATATCGTTATTTCGGGGCGTTGGCACATTACTCACTAGTGCATTCGCGATGTCACCACGCGTTGTATGCACATTAAAATAGGTCCCTTTATTATCAAATTAGACTTCAAAGTAGGCTTGAAGACCCACACCCTTCCAATCCGTGAGTAAAGGAAAAAGACACATATGTAAAGTCTAGTGACAAAATGTGAAGAGTGAATAAATAAAAAATAAAACACAATGCACAATGCTTAGGCCGGATGGCCTGGTAACAAAAATTGCCCCAGCCTCGGCCTAAAGGCCTAGCCCATGAGTTGTAATGTAGAAAAAAGCTTAAAGTGGATGTAAATCCACTCTCGTCCTTTCTAAACTACTGCCATAGTGCTGATCTATAAGGATATAGATGCCTCCTGCTTGTATTCTCACCTTTCAAATGTCTCCCCTCTGTCTGTTATAAGAACTGAAAAACTGCAGATTCTGTGGGTGGGTCTGTTGTCTGGAGCTTGGTGGGTGGAGTCGTGATGTCAGTAGACTGCCCCGCCCTCCTCTACACTCCCCTTGTCAACATGCATTTTCTCTTGTGTATCCCTTACACTAAATTCTGCTATGATCAGTAACATCCAGTCAAAATCCAGAAAAGTAACCACATGACTTCAGAAAAGGAGTTGGGTTGGAATTAAAAAAATAATGTCTGTCTCCGGGCTAGTGCATGAGATATGTAAATAACCTGTCACTCACAGCAAGGGGGCGGAACAGACCAAGGTTTTTCTCTGTTAGTCCGTTTTATCTCACTGAACAATAAAAGAGGATTGCTCAGAGCTGGATTAACTCTGTGTGGCAAGACTGGGCACAGATGATAGGAAATCTTATACCCTACATTGTGACAGCAAAAAAAAAAATTGGGTTTACATCCACTTTAAGTGTCATAGCCTAGTTCTCTTTCACACAATAGGGTTTCAAACCTAGATAAATAATGCATCATTCTCCAGCATCCTGTAGCCCTTTCTTCCCCAGCCTCACTGGCCCTTCATTCACTGGATTTCAGTTAAATCATGGAGGCTCAGCATCAAATACATGCAAATGCTATCTGCCTAGAAATTGCCAGGTATTTTGATATTTGCACAGGTCCTCCCAAGAGGTAGCCTTTTGCATTCATTAGGGCTAAGGGCACAACTGAAAACTTAGTTTTGTTTCGTTTTCATTCCTAAAATACATAATTTTGTTATGTTATATTTGTTATCTTACGTTAATTCATTTTCAGATAATTAATTATTTATGTATGTATATATATAATCGTGGTAACGATTCGTAGTTTCGAAGCTGATTGGACTGTAAGATTTACTCCGAGTTGAGCTTTTTTGGTTTAGACCTTTAACGAATTAACAAATCATGCCAAATTCATTTGTTATTTTCGCTATAATTTCTTTTGTATTAGTTGAAATTCAATATTGTTTTCTTCGGACATTCAGATGCATCCAAATGTCTGAAAGATGCAAAATGTGTCCGAATTTCAATTTGTTACGAAACAAATTGCACATGTCTACTTGATAGGGTCTACCTTCTTATGCAGATTTTTTTTGCTGGGTATCTATGAAAACTTGCATTATATGTTGGTGTTGAGGAAGGCTGTCTACTCATTCACATTTTCTGTATTCTCTTTCAGCTGGGGAACACAATGGGGAAGAAAAGGATTTGCACTGCTAGCAAGAGACAAGAAAAATGCCTGCGGTATCGCCAACCTTGCCAGCTTCCCACTGATGTGATGAGAAGAACCCTTTCTGCAGGCAGAGGATAAAATGATACTTAAAGTTTCAGTCTACCAAGAAAATTATATTTCAATTATATTCAGCCACTGATGTGTTGAATCGCCCATTGGTTTCTTACATGTTTTTGGAATTCCACCAGTGAGATCTCTTTCCCGAAAATCCTGGCTCTGCCACCTGCTATTCTTAAGTCTCACTTGTCCCAATGCAGTTTATGTCAACTAGAATTAATAAACTATACTATTATCAGATATCAGTAATGAGATCTTATTACTGTCCAGTGTCATCATTGTCATTCAAGAGACTTGGTGCAGGATATTTTCAGTGCTGTTTTTTTTAAGTAATTTTTATTATAAAAAATATTATAATAATTATTATAATATTATTATTAAATGTATTAAATAGTAAAATGATTATAATATTATAATAATAATCATTATAACTATCTAATCACTAAATTAAGTTTTGTACACTTTGGATACGTGTAAGGCCCCGTACACACGACCAAACATGTATGCTGAAACTGGTCCGCGGACCAGTTTCAGCATACATGTTTGGTCGTGTGTAGGCGCGAGCGGGCCGAATTCCAGCAAACATTTGCCCGCCGGGCCTTTTCCCAGCGGGCAAATATTCGTGGACGTGTTTTAAAACCGTCCGCTGGAATCCTGCCCGCTCGGACATGTACGGTCGTCAGTACAGACCTACCGTACATGTCCAGGCGCCCGCCGTCCCTCGCATGCGTCGAATGACTTCGACGCATGCGTGGAAGCCTTTAAATGGCAGGCCCGCCCACGTCTCCGCGTCATCGCCGCGTCATCGTCGCGGCGACGACGCGGACACGCCCCGCGTATTGTTTACGCGCGGACTTCTGTACGATGGTGTGTACAACCATCGTACAGAAGCCCTCTGGCAGGCATGTACGGTGAAAACGGTCCGACGGACCGCTTTCATCGTACATGTTTGGTCGTGAGTACCCGGCCTTAGAGTCAAGATAATTCTTATTGGTCACATTCTGTAATTGGGGTGAGGTTAAGATTACTCTTTGAGGAGGTCAGGGCTAAATGTTTATTTTTTTTAGGCACTCATATCATTCCTCTTGCTATCCCATCTCACAACACCCATGCATAGAGGCATTTGTAAGCTCCTTATTGCTCTCTTTGTTAAGTTACATCTCTATTAATTCCTTTAATTTCAAATGTACATATACTGTAAGGTCAAGCTCTAAACAACCACCTCCCAAGCCTTGCTATTGGTTAGTGAGGCTGGCCATTACATTGGTGGACAAATAGCCAGACAAATTAGCATAATTGAATACCCCTGGGGGTTCAGAAATCTTGGGATTCTCCAAAAAAAAAAAAGAGTATACAGGGAGGCTTCTGGGGGCTTGCTTTTTAACCCAAAAGTTTCTTCACGTTACTGTACAAAGGATTTTTTTTTTTTTAAATATAATTTTTTAATTAAAGTTTTCAGAAACGGACAAGGTGCAATAGTTACAACAGTAGCCATTAACAGTGGAGGTCGCAGCCTCTTAATAGTATGTCACATTACTACATCCATCATTTAGCATATTGAAGATTCCATAGATGACTTTTCAGCCATCTCATAGCTACAAAGATCTGGTATTGTGATATATGCACCCCAGGGTAGTCAAAGTAGCAGATGCCCCTTCTCCATTACTTATAACATAGAACAATTACATAACTTAAAAAAAAAAGGAATAGTAACAGTAGTAGAGATCAGTAAAGAATACAAAAGAGGAGAGCAGGAGTGAGAGAAGGGGAGGGGAGGAGGGGGGGGACTGCGCTCGTAGGTTTGCAAGGTACCAAAACCTTTCTATGGTATACGAATAGGGAGGGTTATTTTAGGCAACCCACCTACCACTCATCAATAAAAAGTATAGAGGGAGGCTCTTATAGAAGGATTAATCACTAATTCTGATTTCTAGGATCACACCCTTATCCTTCAATTATCACAAGGTTCAAGATTGGATACATTTATAGGTAAAAAATAATCCTTATTATATTATATTATATTATATTTTTACCTATAAATGTGTTTTCAATCTTGAACCTTGTGATAATTGAAGGATAAAGGAGTGACCCTAGAAATCCAAATTTCAAGTTATTATTCCTTCTATAAGAGCCTCCCTCTATACTTTTTATTGATGAGTGGTGAGTGGGTTGCCTAAAATGACCCTCCCAATTCGTATACCATAGGAAGGTTTTGGTACCTTGCAAATGTGGATTTTGATATCTCACCGCAGTAGCTTATATGAATATGTGTGAATGTCAATAGCAAGGCTTGCTAAGTTCCCTTGGCTGTCCTCCTGTCCAGTTGATGCTCTTAATCAAAGAATGCAGTGCTCGAGTCTAAGCTATGTTCTAAACAAGATACTGGTGCTCACAGATGAAACACTGGGGCATCAGTGGACTTAGTAGGAGAGGATTTCTGATAAAGATTTATGCCAAGGGTTACTCTAAGGCCTCGTACACACGATAGGTTAACCAGAGGACAACATTCTGATGGACTGTTTTCATCAGTCAAAACCGATCGTGTGTGGGCCCCATAGGTTATTTAACCATCGGTTAAAAAAAAGCCAACTTGCTTTAAATTTAACCGATGGATTTCTAACCGATGGGAAAAAAGTTAGTAGGCACAACCATCAGTTAAAAATCCAGGCATGCTCAGAATCAAGTCAACGCATGCTTGGATGCATAGAACTTCGTTTTTTTCAGCACGTTGTTGTGTTTTTTACGTCACCGCGTTCTGATACAATCGTTTTTTTAACCAATGGTGTTTAGGCGCGACAGACCATCAGTCAGCTTCATCGGTTAACCGATGACAACGATCCATCAGACTGTTCCCATCGGATGAACTGGTCGTGTGTACGAGTCAGTAATGTTATGGAGTATCAGAAAATGTTAGTGCTTAGCAACATCTCATACATCTAGATACAGGAGTGTAGCAGAAAACAAAGGACAGGACAAACAGGTCAGCTTTGTGTCCAATTGGTTTAGGTGTAAACCGAACAGCACACATCTCCAAAAGCAGGGCTTCATATATTATGTCTAAGGAAACTGAATCTGTTCTCATTTAATGCTCATGACATTCCAAAACAAGAAGGTTACCTGACAGTTGGAAAGTGGAGCTTTTTTTTTAAACGCTTATATGAGTACCATTTAGGGTCAACTTTGGACTTGTAATTGGTCTACAGCAGGGGTGTCCAAACTTTTTTCAAAGAGGGCCAGATTTGATTAAGTGAACATGCATGAGGGCCGACTATTTTGCCTGACATTCTTTGAACCATTAAAATTCTATCTAAGTGTATTCGTCTGAGCACTAATACATGGCCCAACAAGAATTCTCTTGCCTTTGTGGCTGTGTGTGGTGAAGAGATGAGCTTGGACGTGTTATTTTGATATATTGTATATATTTTATTTGTGGCCCCAACGAATCCCAGAGCGCTGCTTAGGACTAAGGATGAGCTTGGGCGTGTTATTTGGATATACCGTATTTATTGGCGTATAACACATACAGGCTTACCATTGCCATGAATTCAGCCTTACCATTGTCATGAATGCAGCCTTACCATTGCAGCCTCACATGTGCCATAAATGCAGCCTCCGAGGGCAGAGGGAGGGGGCGGGACGAGTGCTGACAGATTACAAACAGGAAAATGTCTTGTTTACCCTGTGGCCTCTTTAATACAAAGTCCTGCCTCCTATGATAGACAGAACAGTCGTCCAATGGCATCCCAGGAGATGGGACTTCCAATAGAGACGCTGCTGAGTAAACAGGAGATTCTCTTCATGTAATCTGATGGCGCTCGTCCTACCCCCTCCCTGTCCCCTCCAAGGCAACGCCAATAACTCCAGAGGCCACAAACAATATATATATATATATATATATATATATATATATATATATATATATATATCAGAATCCCCAGGGGGGCCATATTAAATCAACAGGGGGGCCGCATTTGGCCCCCGGGCCTGACTTTGGACATGCCTGGTCTACAGGAAGAAGAGAGGAGATGGGTGAGAGGTACTGGATCCCAAAATAATTCTAATTCCTCAAGGAAGCATAGAGCTTATGGTGTGGGTTGCATCTGGGTAGAGAGCTTACCGGTACATACATTTAAGGGCCTACATGGGCATGTTCCAGGACCTATAGGACCAGGAGATGTAGGAGCCCCACAGCAATGATTCAGAGTCCAAAAAAGTGTTCCTTTCATCATCAAAGTCCAACAACTAGCTGATAATGAGCATGCGTAAAACAGGATCAACAAATCCTTGAATCCTTTTAACCCCTAAATTCCACCCTTTGGCTTTAACAAGACTTCCGAGCCCTGATGAATGGCGTAGTCTAAAATGTTTAAAATGCCCTGGCTGCTTAACTTTTTTTTATTTGGACCTTTATAATAAAACAATCTCTTTATACTCTAATCCAATAGTGTGGTGCTCCTACTTCTGTTCTCTGACATGCACAGAAGGTAGAAAGTCCGTATGGTGGATGATGTAGGTTCAAATGCTTACAGAAATCTGGAGGTTTCCTATAGGCTACACCTGGTTGGTGTCTGCTTTTTGGCAAAGACTGTTTTAGGGTACTGCTCCAAGGTGGCTTTGGATGTTATTGTTGGTATTTAATAAACATGTGCATTAGTTTTCGTCCGAATGCATTTTCGTCCGAATTTCAGGTATTTTCGTTATCAAAGCACAGAAAACGAAAACCGAAAGATCCAACATAAACAAATGCTTTATTTTCTTTGCGGGCGAATGTGGCTAACCTTAACTCTATTAGTCCAATATTTTTCTACATAAAGAGAAAAGATTCGACATTATAGAGACATGAAGAAGAGTCGACATAGAGAGAAAAAATTTGACATAGAAAAGATTCGACATAGAGAGACATGAAGATTCGACATAGACATGAAGAATCAAATTTTTTTTTTTTTAAAGATTCTATCGAATCTTCTTTTTTTTTATTTTTCTTAGAACATTCGACAGACACCATAAGCCTTCAATGACAGATTCGACCTTAATTTGGATTTTTGGACGAATGCATTTTTTAACGAAAAACAAAATAAATAAAAACAAATTTCGGGAGTAACTAAATAAATGTATTTTTCGGACGAAAACAAAATTACGAAACAAAATATTTCAGTGTGCAGTATTTAATCTAGAGCAGTTCCCTATTCTCCAGATGGTATGATGTTCTCACAAGGCATGCTAGTGGCAGCATCATGCTGTGGGGATGTTTTTCAGTGGCAGGAACTGGGAGACTAGTCAGGATCGAGGGAAAGATAAATGCAGTAATGTACAGAGACATCGGGCCAGATTCACATAGATCCCGCGTTGGCGTAGTGTAAGCCATTTACACCACGCCACCGCAACTTACTGGAGCAAGTGCCGTATTCTCCAAGCACTTGCTCCGTAATTTGCGGCGGCGTAGTGTAAATGGCCCAGCGTATGGCCACGTAATTCGAAGGGGGCGGCTTGTATTCAAATTAAGCGCGCCCCCGCGCCGATTGAACTGCGCATGCGCTGAAAAATAGCCCAGTGCGCATGCTCCAGCTCACGACGGAAAACATCAATGACGCCGACGTGAGCGTCATTGACGTAAAGTCGTATTCAAGAACGACTTAGTAAAACGACGTAACCGACGGAAAAAGACGACGCGGACCCGACGCCATACTTAACATAGCATAAGGCGGACTGGCGTACGGTTACCCCTCATATAGCAGGGGTAACCTTACACTTACGGAAACGACATAAACGATGACGACGCGGCGCAAATTCGTTCAGGGAATCGGCATATCAGGCTCATTTGCATAGTCAAATGAGACCTGAACGTAAACGCCACCTAGCGGTCAGCGTTGTATTGCATTTAGGATCCGACGGTGTAAGTGACTTACACCAGTCGGATCCTAGCCTAATTCCGGCGTATCTTGTTTTGCGAATACAAAACAATGATACGCCGGCGGGAATTTCGAATTACGCCGGTGTATCTGTAGATACACCGGCGTAACTCTTTTGAGAATCTGGCCCATCCTCAATGATAACCTGCTCCAAAACACTCTGGACCTCAGACTGGCTCAAAGGTTCATCTTCCAACAGGACAATGACCCTAAGCACACAGCCAATATAACAAAGGAGTAGCTACGGGACAACTCTGAATGTCCTTGAGTGGCCCAGCCAGAGCCCAGACTTGAACCTGATTGAACATCTCTGGAGAGATCTGAAAATGGCTGTGCAGAGACGCTCCACATCCAACCTGATGGAGCTTGAGAGGTCCTCCAAAGAATAATGGGAGAAACTGTCCAAAAATAGGTGTGCCAAGCTTGTAGCATCATACTCAAAAATACTTGAGGCTGTAATTGGTGCCAAAGGTGCTTCACCAAAGTATTGAGCAAAGGCTGAGAATTCTTATGTACATGGGATTTTTTCCACTTTTTATTTTTAATAAATTTGCAAAGATTTCAAACAAACTTCTTTCACTTTTTAATTATGGGGTATTGTTTGTAGAATTTTGAGGAAAATAATGATTTTATTCCATTTTGGAATAAGGCTGTAACATAACAAAATGTGGAAAAAGTGAAGGGCTGTGAATACTTTCCGGATGCACTGTATTCAATAGATATAATAATTTTTGTCAAGAATTTCTCAAGATTCTTGTGGCGTGCAAAGGTTGAGAAAGGCTGAAATAAATTGTACGTTGCATTAAGGAATGTGATTGTTAAGATATTCCCCGCTTACAGGCATCTACATGTCCCCTCCAACTCATATACATTCTTTACTATTCATTTATTAGATTTTTACGGTGATTTCTTTACTTCGGGTTAAAAAAAAGCAAACTTACAATTCTATTTAGTAAGAAAGCCAAATAATGAATTGAATACTATTCCTGAATATTTTATGTGGTCTTAAAGCTGAACTCCAGGCTTCTCTTCAGTTGTACAGAGTCTGTACAGAGTACTGAAATGCCTATGTATGCATGAAACAAAAGCTGCAGCCAGATATAGCTCTTTCCTCCCCAGCTTTGCGGTCTCCAGCCCGTCCCTTTTTATTCCTTGGTGGCCCATATGCCTAGGAATGACCACACCTCTATGCCAGTGGCGGCTGGTGCATTATTTTCTTGGGTTGGGCCCAGGTAGCCACCCCCCCCCCTTCCCCCAGCCAACCACCCCCCACCCCCTGTCGCTCGTTCGATTGCCGCTCCCCCCGCCGGTCGATTTATCGCTGCAGCACTCGCCTGTCAGGCCCCTTCGTCAAGCCCCCCACCAACCTCATCCAGGCCTGCATCTCCTCCCGTGTCCCAGCGGTTATTTCTCCTCCCAGCCAATTAGGACTTAGGACTCCTGGCCAATCAGGTCTCAGGAACTACTTCCTGATTGTCCGGGAGGAGAAGCAGGAAGATAATAGGGAATATTATTAGCTATTGTCACACAACTGGGTGGGCTCAGGCCACAGTGCTCTGTGCCCCAAGCCCACCCTTTTTTTAAGCCAATTAGAGGCTCCGGCTCTAATCACGTGCTTCAGAAAACAAAATCCCCATTTGAGTCCGGGGGCTAGATTCACATAGATTAGCGGATCTTTAGATCCGCGTAATCTATGTGATTTATGATCCGCCGGCGCACTTTTGCGAGGCTAGTGCAGTATTCACAAAGCACTTACCTCCAAACTTGCGCCGGTGGATCGTAACTCGCTAGGACGTCATTGTTTTCGGCGGCAACGTAAATTCCGGCCATCCGTATTCCCGACCGACTTACGCAAACGACGTAAAAATTTGAAACTCGGCGCGGGAACGACGGCCATTCTTAACATTAGCTACCCCTCATATAGCAGGGGTAACTGTCCGCCGGAAAAACCCGATTGCAAACGACGTAAAAAAAAAGCGACGGGCGGGCGTTCATTTCTGAATCGGCGTATCTCGTCATTTGCATATTCGTAGCGAGTAAAACACGAAACGCCACCTAGCGGACAGCGGAAGATTGCAGCCTAAGATCCGACGGTGTAAGTCACTTGCAGTCGGATCTAAGGGAGATCTTTGCGTAACTGATTCTTATGAATCAGTTGCATAGATCCGACCGTCGGATCTCAGAGATACGACGACGTATCAGGAGATACGCCGTCGTATCTCTTTGTGAATCTGGCCCCATGTGTCCGGTGCCCTGCATGTTAATTAGGATCGTATGGATCGGCGCAATAGAGTAACACCAATGAACCATTATACCATGCTGTTAAAGAAATGAAGGCAACTTAAGTATGGAAATGTATAAAACATGCAATCAAAGTAAAAGGACATGACACTGGATATTATACAGTACATCTGGAAAGTATTCACAGCGCTTCACTTTTTCCACATTTTGTTATGTTACAGCCTTATTCCAAAATAGATTCAATTCATTATTTTCCTCAAAATTCTACAAACAATACCCCATAATCACAACGTAAAAGAAGTTTGTTTGAAACCTTTGCAAATTTATAAAAAAATAAAACAGGAAATAAATGCCATGTACATAAGTATTCAAAGCCTTTGGGTAAAGTCCAGCTTGTTTTAGCAGCGCTTAAACTCTGTTTAAGCTGCGCTTTTTGGCAGCTAGTGGGGCGTTTTTAACCCCAAAGAAGAGGTTAAAAACTCCTGCTTTGAAAGCGCTGCCCATTCTATCCAATGGGCAGGGCGTTTTGTGAGTACTAAATACAGCACTCCCAACCTGCCCAAAAGATGCTGCTTGCAGGACTAGTGTGAAAAGTCACACTTGAATGGATGGGGGGGGGGGGGGCTTTATTCAGGCGATTACAAGAGGCTTTTTCCAGCACTTAGACCCGATTCACACTGGGGCGATTCGTCAGGCGACGCAGCCGCCTGACAAGTCGCGTCCCATTCTAGTGAATAGAACCGTTCTAATAGGAGCGACGCAAGTCGCTCCGACTTAAAAAAAGGTTCTTGTACGACTTCGGGGGCGACTCGGGGCGACTTGCATTGACTTCTATACAGAAGTCATTTTACAAGTCGCCTTAGAAGTCGTCTTCAGGTCGCCTGGCCGAGTCGCCCCCAAAGTCGTGCCGCCCCTGTGTGAACTGGCTCTAAAGGGCCTGAAAACCACCCCAGTGTGAAAAGGGTCTCAAAATTGAGCTCAGGTGCATCTTGTTTCCACTGATCATCCTTGAGGCTGGGTTCACACTTGTCCGACAAACGGTCCCACATGAGAGCTGTCTTAACTGGTCCTACACAAGTCGGTCCGACTTTGAAAATGCTCCCTGTACTACTTTTGGTCCTACATTGATCCTACTTCAACCCATTGAATATCATTGAAGTCGGACCAAAGTAGTATCCTGTTCATGAAAGTAGGATGGATGTAGGACCAATGTAGGATAAATGTAGGACCGATGTAGCAGAGCAAAGTAGGATGAAAGTAGTGTAGTAGTGTGAACCTAGCCTCAGATGTTTCTACAACTTGATTGGAGTCCACCTGTGGTAAATTCAGTTGATTGGACATGATTTGGAAAGGCACACACCTGTCTATATACGGTCCCACAATTTGGTTGGTTTGGCTGGTGAGTGACGTCACTTCCTGCTAACGCTGGTTCCGGATATCGCTGAGGTGGAACGCACGCTCCACCGACGAGAGGACGAGACAGCGGTATACATTGCGGTATACATTGTGACACATAACCCTACGCGATACAGCCTCAGTGCCGGGTCTCAGGCACTTCTTACGGTAGGCGGCCACTTGGCTCCCTTTATGTAAAGCTTTTAATCTGCAATAAAACGTACTACACTATATTGGCACTATTCTGTTTTTCATGCTAACACTGGGACATCCATGACTGGCATTAACATCTCTGCTAGGATACAGCAGACTCTACAGGTGATCCTGTCACAAGCCATTAATGTCTCCTTGTTTGATACCAAACTAAGGGACATATCCATCTGGTAAGGAGCCATTTCACTTATCCACTTCGGGTGTCTGATTATATGGTGAAGGTGGAATACACTGGAAGCACAACTTTTCAGTTTAACCTGAGGATTTACTTTGGGACTTTCCTTTCTTCAATTTCACTCATTATTAATGGACTGGTTCACTTGAGCCCAGTTCCCACCAATTATTTGGCATAGGGATTTGGGCCAGATTATATATTCAACTAAGCGCACATGGACTTTCACACTAGATCTATCAATATCTAAAGGTGTTTCACTCATTTATATATTTGTACAGTTCAACATTATATAAATATTGTTTCCCAGCGCACCCATCCTCCACCTATTTCCATTGCTATAATCTTCTGATTATTTTTGGGTAGCTGCTTTTTTTCTATTTATTTATTATAAGATATTTTTGACGCGAGATAGCACATACACACAGACTGTTCTTTGACTCTGAAGTGCCTGTGAAGATACGGTGTGCCTGGCTGTGAAGGGTAGAGGATCTCAGTTTATCTGCCACTCCTTAGGTGGTGCGCTACAGTTGTAAAATTAAAGCAGCCCTGTCAAGGTAGCAAAAAAAAAAAAATGGTGTCCAAAAGAAGAAATGTTAAAAGCACCTCTCCGGTGGCCCTCCAATCTCTCCTCCATTCAGTCTCCATTAGTCTCTTCGGCATTTAACACATCTGAGAAGGTGAGTTGTCCGTGTCCCCGCCGCGTGCCATGGTTTTATCCTCCTTTTGCCAAATCTGGTGAGTCTTGTGCAAAATTTTGTTCAAGCTAATTTTTTCTAAGTAGCCCGATGAGTATTTGAAAAATAAGTTCAAATTTTAGAGGGTCTCTCAAAAATGTCAAGTTACTTATTCCAGGTTGAGAAAGTTGGATTGCTCCCCACGGAAACGATGGACATTAAAATTGTACCATGAAAATATTTTTGGACTCAAGTCAAAGCATTATGGTGTTATCCTCCTTTTTCCAAATCTGGTGAGTCTTGTGCAAAATTTTGTTCAAGCTAATTTTTTCTAAGCAGCTCAATGAGTATTTGAAAAATAACAAGTTGAAAGTTTCAGGGGCATCTAAAAAAAAATTTCAAGTTACTTATTCCTGGTTGAGAAAGTTGGATTGCTGCCCACCGAAACGATGGACAATAAAATTGCAACTAGTAATTGCTCCATGAAAATATTTTTGAACTCAAGTCAAAGCATTAATGTTTACTTTATAATTTTATTATCATACAATAGGAGTGTCTGTTTGCCTCAGTCAATATATTGTGCAATCATTCTGCAGATGGGACTAAAATACATTTCATTTGCATAACACAAAAAGGAAATCAAATTTTGTTTCTGGTTTCACTAAACAGAATCACAGTGTGATCACAAAAAGATTGATGCATGTTTCTTTGCTCATAATACTAATGTTATGATGTTAAACAGAAATCTTGTATTGGGCTTGTGCACATGGATGAAAGGTGTGATAGTGTGCAACAGCCTAGAAAATGTGTGTGTTTGAAGCATATGTCTGTACACGTGCGGGTGCTTTGCTTGACCATATCTTGTAGCAGGTCTATAGTCTCTGAACATAACCTGCAGCATGTCTACACTCTCTGACCATCTCTTGTAGCATGTCTACACTCTCTGATGATCTTCTGTACCATGTCTACACTTGACAATCTTCTGTACCATGTCTCCACTCTCTGACCATCTTCTGTACCATGTCTACACTTGACAATCTTCTGTACCATGTCTACACTCTCTGACCATCTTCTGTACCATGTCTACACTTGAAAATCTTCTGTACCATGTCTCCACTCTCTGACCATCTTCTGTACCATGTCTCCACTCTCTGACCATCTTCTGTACCATGTCTACACTCTCTGATCATCTCCTGTACCATGTCTACACTCTCTGACCATCTTCTGTACCATGTCTACACTTGACAATCGTCTGTACCATGTCTACACTCTCTGACCATCTTCTGTACCATGTCTACACTTTCTGACCATCTTCTGTACCATGCCTACACTCTCTGACCATTTATTGTAGAAGATCTGTAGTCTCTGACCATCTTCTGTAGTATGTCTACACTCTCTGACTGTCTCTTGCAGCAGGCCTATAGTCTCTGAACATCACCTGCAGCATGTCTACACTCTCTGACCATCTCTTGTAGCATGTCTACGCTCTCTGCCCATCTCCTGTACCATGTCTACACTCTCTGATGATCTTCTGTACCACGTCTACACTTGACCATCTTCTCTACCATGTCTACACTCTCTGACCATTTTTTGTATCATGTCTACACTCTCTGACCATCTCTTGTAGCATCTCTATGCTCTCTGACCATCTCTTGTACCATGTCTACACTTTCTGATGATCTTCTGTACCATGTCTACACTCGACCATCTTCTGTACCATGTCTACACTCTCTGACCATTTTCTGTATCATGTCTACACTCTCTGACCATTTATTGTAGCAGATTTGTAGTCTCTGAACATCTCGTGTAGTATATCTACACTCTCCGACTGTCTCTTGCAGCAGGCCTATAGTCTCTGAACATCTCCTGTAGCATGTCTACAATCTCTGGCCATTTCTTGTGGCATATCTACAGTATCTGACCATCTCTTGTTGTAGGCCTGTAGTCTCAGACCATCTCTTGCAGGCAGCATGTCTACACTTTCTAAACCATCTCTTGTGACATGTCTGCAGTCTATGACTATCAATTGTAGCAGGTCTGTATTCTCTGATCATCTATTTTAGTATGTCTACACTCTCTGACCATCTCCTGTGGGCACCCTCTGACCATATATTGTATCAGACCTGTAGTCTCTGACCTTTTCTGTAGCCTGTCTACACTATCTGTCCATCTCCTATAGCATGTCTACACTCTCTGACCATGCCTTGTGGCATATCTGCAGTATCTGACCATCTCTCGTAGCAGGCCTGTAGTCTCTGAAGATCTCCTGCAGCATGTCCACACTCTCTGATCATCTCTTGTATCAGGCCTGTAGTCTTTTCTTTTGTAATGTGTCTACACTCTCTGACGATCTCCTGAAGGATGTGTGCACCCTCTGACCATCTCTTGTAGCAGGTCAGTAGTCTCTGACCATCTCCTATAGCATGTCTTCACTTTCTGACCTGCTGAATACTTGTACTTTATGACCATCTCTTGTAGCAGGCCCATAGTCTCTGGCCATCATATGTAACGTGTCTACACTCTGGTCATCTCCTGTAGCAGGCCTGTAGTATCTGACCATCCCCTGTAGTATGTCTACATTCTCTGACTATCTTCTGGAGGATGTGTGCACTCTCTGGTCACCTCTTGCAGCAGGCCTATAGTCTCCTGTCCACACTCTCTGACCATTTCTTGTGGCATATCTACAGTATCTGACCATCAATTGTATCAGGCCTGTAGTCTCAGACCATCTCCTGCAGCATGTCTACACTCTCTGGCCATTTCCTGTAGCATGTCTGCAGCCTTTGACCATCTCTTGAAGCAGGTCTGTAGTCTCTGACCATCTCCTGTATTATGTCTACACTCTCTGACCATCTCCTCAGTAGAGTTGCCATCTCATCACTTTAAAACCTATTAATTACACAAGTTCTGTGGCTGATTAAGGTGATAATTAAACTCACTTAGGGCCAGATTCTCAAAAGAGATATGCCGGCGTATCGCCTGATACGCCGTCGTATCTCTGAGTCCGCCCGTCGTATCTATGCGCCTGATTCATAGAATCAGTTATGCATAGATAACCATTAGATTCGACAGGCATAAGGATCTTACGCTGTCGGATCTTAAATGCATTTTTTTTTTCGCCGCTAGGTGTCGCCGACGTCGTTTTCCCGATCGAATATGCAAATTAGCAAAATACGCGAATTCCCGAACGTACGCCCGACCCACGCAGTGAAGTTACGACGTTTACGTAAGATTTGCGACGCGTAAAGTTGCCCCTGGGTATATGAGGCGCAGTCAATGTTAAGTATGGCCGTTGTTCCCACGTCGAAATTTGAAAATTTACATTGTTTGCGTAAGTCGTCTGTGAATTTACGTTAACGACGAAACCAATGACGTCCTTGCGACGTCATTTAGCGCAATGCACGTCGGGAAATTTTAGGGACGGCGCATGCATGCGCAGTACGTTTGGCGCGGGAACGCGCCTAATTTAAATGATCCACGCCCCCCTAGCCGGATCATTTGAATTAGGCGGGCTTGCGCTTTGTGAATCAAGCACTTGCCCGTAAAACTTGTGGCGGCGTAACGTAAATGAGATACGTTACGCCGCCGCGGCGATGTACCAGAATCTGGCCCTTAGTGCCTTATATGCATTTAATTAGCCTCAGAATCTGTGTAATTATTATGTGTTCAGGTTTAAAGGGATGAGGTGGCAACCCTAATCTCCTGTAGCATGTGTGCACTGCATGAATCTATCTATTGTCGCCGCTGCCGCCCCCTGTTCAGGTGTCCGGCCCGTTGTCGGGCGCCGGGCATCTGAATTACAGCGGAGGGGGTGTTTTTGGAAGCGCCTGATTAGAGCCGTGGGCTCTAATAGGCTTCCAAATTGGTAAACAGCGGGCACAATGCTGTGCGTTCGCTGTTTACACAGTCTTACGTTAGGGAAGGGAATCGCTTCCCTAACACTGACTCGCCTCTCAGCCAATCAGGTGCACCGGGTCTGGTTACCTGTCACCTGATTGGCTAAAGCAACAGGCGATGTGATTGGATGCCTATTAGGCGTCCAATCATAGCAGAAGACGGGAAGAGGACGGGAGAAGACATTGAGGGCTCGGAGGGAGCGTGGAGGACAGCGCAGTGACCCGAGACAGGTAAGTGCCAGGCGGGGGGCACACTGGCAACATTTGATGGGGCAAACTGGTGGCACTTGATGGGGCACACTGGAGGTAATTGATGGGGCAAACTGGCGGCGATTGATGGGGCAAACTGCCAGCACATGATGGGGCACACTGGTGGCAATTGATGGGGCACACTGGCGGCGATTGATGGGGCACATTGGCGGCGATTGATGGGGCAAACTGGCGGCGATTGATAGGGCAAACTGACGGCACTTGATGGGGCACACTGGCGACAATTGATGGGGCACACTGGCGGCATAGATGGGGGCAGACTGGCGGCAATTGATGGGGCACACTGGCGGCAATTGATACACTAGCAGCAATTGATGGGGCACACTAGCGGCAATTGATGGAGCACACTAGCGGCAATTGATGGGGCACACTGGCGGTAATTGATGGGCACAGTGGCGGTAATTGATGGGGCACACTAGCAGCAATTGATGGGCACAGTGGTGGCAATTGAGGGGCACACTGGCAACAATTGATGGTTACAGTAGCTGCTTTTGAAGGCACAGTGGCGGCAATTTATTGGTACAGTGGCTGCGTTTTAAGGGCACAGTGGCTGCGCTTGATGGGCACAGTGGCTGCAATTTATGTTTTTTTTCCAGTTTCTTTGAACCCCCCCCAAAAATTTTGAGCACCAGCCGCCACTGTTCTCTAACCATCTGCTGTAGTATGTCTACAATCTCCGACCATTTCATGCAGCATGTTTGCACTCTGACCATCTCTTGGTGCACTGAATATTTTGTGCAACCTGTTGACGATTTCAGGGGATGCACTGGAGGCCCCCCCCCCCCCCCATATAAAGAAAGTTAAAGCGGAGGTTTCCCTGTTTTTTTTTGTTTTTTTTAAAGTCAGCAGCTACAAATACGGCAGCTGCTGAGTTTTAAAAAATGGACACTTACCTGTCCAGCACGCCCGCGATGTCAGCAGCCGAGGCTGAGCAATCGCTCGGTCCTCGGCTGCTTCCGTCGCCTTCCTCGGTGAGGGAATCAGGAAGTGAAGCCTTCACTGCCCGATTCCCTACTGCGCATGCGCGAGGATCGCGGCGCGCCGTGACTGGTCCCCGCTCTCTCCTGGGAACAGTGTTCGGGGGGGGGGGGCTGACGTCACAGGCTGGTTTCCCTGCGGGGATCAGACCCGGAAGTGGTGCATATACCTATCTCAGATATTTTTGCACCCCCCTCCCCCCTGAAAGGTGCCAAATGTGTCACCGGAGGGGGGGGGGGATCCAAAAAGCGGAGGTTCGCTTTTTGTGTGAACCTCCACTTTAACTACTGCTGATTTAGTGAAATAAAGATCTCCCAGGAAAAGCTCCTGGCTCCGCTCTCATTGCACATCTACACAAACTCACACAACACAAATATGTTTCGTAACATAACAGGTTTCTAGAGAATGAGATCTGCTCTACAGAGAGAGGATCTGAAAACTCTTTTGCAGAGTTCTGTTCTGGGATTTTTTTTTTTATATATTTAACCCAACCCCTAGAATTCCCCGTCTGGCCTTCCTGGAAGGGAGCAGCCCACAACATTTCAAACAGCTCAGTGTTAGCAGAGTCAGCTAGAAGGATACATAGACAGAGGAGGAAACAGTCCATCCTGCAGGTATTTAGCTCTGGTTTGCATTTACGCTTCTTTCCGTTCGCCTCGCTGAAAGTCATTCTCTTTGTCTGCAGAAGAGTTTTGTTTTTGTTCCATTAACTTAGAATGTTTTAGAGCAGTGGTGGTCAACTTTTTTGATATAGGAGGCCTCAACGGTGACCCCTGACGTCACCAAAAGGCTGCACATAATATTTAGATTTATTAAATGTTTATGATTTTCTTTTTTTTTTTTACTAGTAATGGTGGTTATCTGCGATTTTTTGTCAGGATTGCGATATTGCGGCAGACAGATCGGACACTTTTGACACTATTTTGGGACCATTCACATTTATATAGCAAACAGTGCTATAAATGCTATAAATATGCACTGATTACTGTATTAATGTGACGGGCAGGGAAGGGGTTAACACTAGAGGCGATCAAGGAGTTAAATGTGTTCCCTAGGGAGTGATTCTAACTGTGGGGGGAGGGGACTGACTGGGGGAGGTGACCGATCGGTGTCACTATGTACAAGGGACACGCCATCAGTTTCCTCTTCCTGACGGGACGTGGATCTCTGTGTTTACACACAGAGATCCACGTCCCTGGCTCTGCAACTGCCGATTACGGGTACCTGGCAGACTCCGAGTGACACAGCGCACAAGCGCGCCCTATAGCGGCCGGGAGGCCCGAGGACATCATATGACGGCCACCCAGGATGCCAGATCCACCTGGGTGGCCGTCATATTACTATAGGCGGGATGTGTTCATACACAGAGATCCACCTCCCTGGCTCTTTAACTGCCGATCGTGGGTACCTGTCGGACATCACGGCTGCCAGTCACGCGCATTGGCACCCGAGTGACGTGGAGCCCCCTAGGCCCGAGAACGTCATATGATGGCCACCCAGGATGGCAGAGCCACCTTGTGGCTGTCATATTACTATAGGCAGGGTGGGAAGTGGTTAAAGGGATGAGGTGGTAACCCTAGGCCCGAAGGCTACACAAAAAGTGCCAATGGGCTACATGGGGTCCTCAGGCTGCAGGTTGGGTACCAGAGTTTCGAAAGAAAGAAGAAAACTACACACATATTTATTTTGGTTATATATGCAGTACTACCTTTACAGATCAATTTTATGTTATTTTTGTATATAGATAGATAGATAGATAGATAGATAGATAGATAGATAGATAGATAGATAGATAGATAGATAGAGCGATAGAGAGATATAGATATAGAGAGGTAGATAGAGAGGTAGAGAGATAGAGATATGGAGAGATAGAGAGACATAGTGAGATAGATAGAGCTATAGAGATATAGAGATATAGAGATATAGAGAGATAGATAGAGAGATAGAAAGAGACATAGTGAAATAGATAGAGATATAGAGAGATAGAGATACAGAGAGATATATATATAGAGAGATAGAGAGATAGAGATATAGAGAGATAGAGAGGTAGATAGAGAGATAGAGAGATAGAGATATAGATATAGAGAGATAGAGAGATAGAGAGATAGAGAGATATAGAGAGATAGAGATATAGAGAGATGGAGATATAGAGAGATGGAGATATAGAGAGATAGAGATATAGAGCGATATAGATATAGAGAGATAGAGATATATAGAGAGAGATAGAGATATAGAGAGATAGAGATATAGTGAAATAGATAGAAAGATAGAGATATAGAGAGATAGAGATATAGAGAGATAGATAGAGAGATAGAGATAGAGATATAGAGAGATAGAGATATACAGAGATAGAGATATAGAGAGATAGAGATATAGATATAGAGAGATAGAGATATACAGAGATAGAGATATACAGAGATAGAGATATAGATATAGAGAGATAGAGATATACAGAGATAGAGATATACAGAGATAGAGATATAGAGAGATAGAGATATACAGACATAGAGATATAGAGAGATAGATAGGGAGATAGAGATATACAGAGATAGAAATATACAGAGATAGATACAGTATATAGAGATATAGAGAGATGAGTATATAGTAGTTCTTTAACCCGGAGCTGTGTTCCTGAAAATGTGAGAATGCACACAGTTGAAACGAAGGCCAACTTCAGCTTTTTTTTCAGTAAGCGAACATTTTAAATTGCTATTCTTTTGAACTTTAGAATCCAATTTTTATCAATATTGCACATTTTTGTATGCTTATTGTTATACATACTTTCATTATTGCCTACTATACAGTGCATAGATTTGTAGATTTTCATTCAAGTAATTATCACCCACCTTGCCCAACACCCCCCCCCCTCTATTTATACTATGCAGCACATTGCCCCCCCCCCATTTATACTATGCAGCACATTGCCCCCCCCCTATTTATACTATGTAGCACATTGCCCCCCCCCCTATTTATACTATGCAGCACATTGCCCCCCCTCTGCCAAAAACAATAAAAAAACACACACTGCCAAATGGGCAAAAGATACTCAAGTCTCCTTGCTCATTGCGTTTATGTGTATGTTCGTTGTGTTGTGTGTCACGCATAGGGCAGCTCTTTCATTTTAACGGGCTGCCTATACGCAGCAAGGAGACTTGAGTATCTTTTGCCCATTTGGCTGTGTTTTTTTTTTTTTTATTATTATTATTTATTTATTTTTTATTGTTTTGGCAAGTCTGGGTTTGGGTTTGCCATTAACAATGAATGGCACCACAAGGATTGTATGATTTTTTTTTTTGCATGTTCTGTGACTGCACGTGACTTTGCACGCATTCACGCACTACAAACGTGTGAATGCAGCCTGAACTCAAAAGATTTAATATCTTATAAGGAACATCTAGAAATGTAAATCGTCTTTGCCCAGAAACCGAAATGTATATTAATACAGCTTACCAGTCCTTAGATGTGGTGGCTGCGTTCGTTTTCTTTTTTTTCCCACACTTTTTCCCTTTATTTTAAACTGGTAATCCTGCCATTGACTCACTTCCTCTTGTAGGGTGACAGACGTATTCAGCAGCAATGTCACTTTAGGACAGGGAGTGTGTCACATTTCCCTCTCTTCTTTATAACAGGGGGAGGTGTTTTGTAGTACAAAATACTTAGCAGGGAACTATTCAAACTGATTACAGTTCAGAGAAAGAGATTACATACAGGAAGTTATCGACCAGATTCCAGGAAGAACAAACAGCTTTTTTTATTTGCACTTGTCTTACAGATATATTAGAAACTATTTAATGGTGTAACTAGCAGATCAAAGGGAAGCAAAAAAGAGAAATGTATTGTTAGAGTTTACAAACACTTTAAAGCGGAGCTCCACCCTCCGCCTCCACTCCTACGAATCAGAACCCCCCCCCCCTCCGGTGTCACATTTGACACCTTTCAGTGGGGAGGGGGGTGCAGATACCTGTCTAATGACAGGTATTTGCACCTAATAGTGAAAATAGTAATAAATGAAATATAGTGAAAAGGACTACAGCGCTACTAACAAAATAATCTCAAAGAAACCACACAAAAAATAACTAAATAATACAGCAGCAATCAAAAAACGGTGAACTAAACCAAATGATAAATTAATAAATACTGATGCGCTCGTATTAACTCATGTGCAATGTGAATCGTACATATACAGTCAAGCAAAAAACCTGGTAAAGAAACTCTTATTATATGTGAGTAGATCATGAAAAAGTCCTGATGATTGAATCAGTCAGTCTGCAGTGATCCTTCCCTAATTGCCAAGCTCTCACTTCAATGTGATCGGGTTACAACAACCTCCAGCAGCGATCAGATGTTTCCAGTTTCATTCAGTCACATGCAAAAGAGGAGGAAAGGAAACATAGCGCAATATTGTACCATATAGATGTGGATAAAAGGCTGCACGTAGTGCACTCACGTATCCTCGCTTATGTTATGCCCATGATTAAGTCACGTGACGAGTGACGATACGCGTGGGGGAGGAGCCTACAGTGACGGACCATCGGATGTCTATCCCGAGTGAGGAGTCCACTTAAACTGAGCGGCAACATACCCTGTCTATAACATAAGCGAGGATACGTGAGTGCACTAAGTGCAGCCTTTTATCCACATCTATATGGTACAATATTGCGCTATGTTTCCTTTCCTCCTCTTTTTCATGTGACTGAATGAAACTGGAAACATCTGATCGCTGCTGGAGGTTGTTGTAACCTGATCACATTGAAGTGAGAGCTTGGCAATTAGGGAAGGATCACTGCAGACTGGCTGATTCAATCATCAGGACTTTTTCATGATCTACTCACATATAATAAGAGTTTCTTCACCAGGTTTTTTGCTTGATTGTATATGTACGATTCACATTGCACATGAGTTAATACGAGCGCATCAGTATTTATTCAGGTATTTGCACCCACTTCCGCCCACACAGTCTGCTGGTAGACTGCAGAGCAGGACGTCAAATCCCGTCCCCCCCCCCCCGTTGTGTTCTGGGAAACACTCAGCTCCCAGAACACAGCGGGAGCCAGTCAGCACGGCGCAGCGCGACTCGCAAATGCGCCGTAGGGAACCGGGCAGTGAAGCCGGAGCGCTTCACTTCCTGGTTCCCTCACGGAGAATGGCGGGGGGGCAGCAGAGTGACGAGCTATTGCTCGTCCTCTGCTGCGGACAGCGCTGGACTCCAGGACAGATAAGTGTGCCGATATTAAAAGTCAGCAGCTGCAGGGGGGGTACCAAATGCTCTAGGAAAGCCCCTGCTTACACCCATGTGTCCTCAAAGAGTTGAGCTCTGTTATTGCAAAGCTATTCTTATTTTTAGGAACGCTTTAATGACTAGCTTATTATCACCAGATTGGTGTATTATAGGTAATAATACCAGGGATTGTTGATCCAGGGGATATCCGATCACCTTCTGGGGGACTGGAAATACTGTACATTTTTTTTTATACTGGAGCAAATTGGCCCATGCTTTATAGAGGGTTTTTTCCTTCCTCTGGATCAACTGTGGGCCTAAGGGGGCTGGTATACAGGTATGAGGGGGGCTGAGTGCGTACAGGTATGAGGGGGATGAGTGCGTACAGGTATGAGGGGGCTGAGTGCATACAGGTATTAGGGGGGCTGAGTGCGTACAGGTATGAGGGGGCTGAGTGCGTACAGGTATGAGGGGGCTGAGTGCGTACAGGTATGAGGGGGCTGAGTGCGTACAGGTTTGTGGGTGGGCTGAGTGCGTACAGGTATGAGGGGGCTGAGTGCGTACAGGTATGAGGGGGCTCAGTGCATACAGGTATGAGGGGGCTGAGTGCGTACAGGTATGAGGGGGCTGAGTGCATACAGGTATGAGGGGGCTGAGTGCGTACAGGTATGAGGGGGCTGAGTGCGTACAGGTATGAGGGGGCTGAGTGCATACAGGTATGAGGGGGCTGAGTGCGTACAGGTATGAGGGGGCTGAGTGCGTACAGGTATGAGGGGGCTGAGTGCATACAGGTATGAGGGGGCTGAGTGCATACAGGTATGAGGGGGCTGAGTGCGTACAGGTATGAGGGGGCTGAGTGCGTACAGGTATGAGGGGGCTGAGTGCATACAGGTATGAGGGGGCTGAGTGCGTACAGGTATGAGGGGGCTGAGTGCGTACAGGTATGAGGGGGCTGAGTGCGTACAGGTATGAGGGGGCTGAGTGCGTACAGGTATGAGGGGGCTGAGTGCGTACAGGTATGAGGGGGCTGAGTGCATACAGGTATGAGGGGGCTGAGTGCATACAGGTATGAGGGGGGATGAGTGCATACAGGTATTAGGGGGGCTGAGTGCGTACAGGTTTGTTGGTGGGCTGAGTGCTTACAGGTATGAGGGGGCTGAGTGCGTACAGGTATGAGGGGGCTGAGTGCGTACAGGTATGAGGGGGCTGAGTGCGTACAGGTATGAGGGGGCTGAGTGCGTACAGGTATGAGGGGGCTGAGTGCATACAGGTATTAGGGGGGCTGAGTGCGTACAGGTTTGTGGGTGGGCTGAGTGCGTACAGGTTTGTGGGTGGGCTGAGTGCGTACAGGTATGAGGGGGCTGAGTGCGTACAGGTATGAGGGGGCTGAGTGCATACAGGTATGAGGGGGCTGAGTGCATACAGGTATGAGGGGGCTGAGTGCGTACAGGTATGAGGGGGCTGAGTGCGTACAGGTATGAGGGGGCTGAGTGCGTACAGGTATGAGGGGGCTGAGTGCGTACAGGTATGAGGGGGCTGAGTGCGTACAAGTATGAGGGGGCTGAGTGCATACAGGTATGAGGGGGCTGAGTGCGTACAGGTATGAGGGGGCTGAGTGCATACAGGTATGAGGGGGCTGAGTGCGTACAGGTATGAGGGGGCTGAGTGCATACAGGTATGAGGGGGCTGAGTGCATACAGGTATGAGGGGGCTGAGTGCGTACAGGTATGAGGGGGCTGAGTGCATACAGGTATGAGGGGGCTGAGTGCATACAGGTATGAGGGGGCTGAGTGCGTACAGGTATGAGGGGGCTGAGTGCGTACAGGTATGAGGGGGCTGAGTGCGTACAGGTATGAGGGGGCTGAGTGCGTACAGGTATGAGGGGGCTGAGTGCGTACAGGTATGAGGGGGCTGAGTGCGTACAGGTATGAGGGGGCTGAGTGCGTACAGGTATGAGGGGGCTGAGTGCGTACAGGTATGAGGGGGCTGAGTGCGTACAGGTATGAGGGGGCTGAGTGCGTACAGGTGTGTGGGTGGGCTGAGTGCGTACAGGTATGAAGTATGGGTGAATGAGGCAAAAATCAAATGTTCTCAGGCAATATTCTCTGCAGTTTGAATACATGAATAGGGAAAATGCTGCATTATGGCCCATGGATAGAGCTGAGGATCTTATCTAGTTCCTAAGATACTGTAATACGTGTTTCGTCAAATATGACATCATTGGGGCACCTGACGAAACGTGTAGGGTGATTCCAGACATCGTGACTTCATCACGCATGCGCACTTGAATGCTGGGAATTTTGGGAGTCTTTGTATACGGCGCTGTATACAACCAATATATATGTATTTTTAACAATAAATACTGTTACATCTAGATGTTACTGTACATGTGGAGTGTGTTCGCTCTTTTTTGTACTTCCCTCTATGATGCCTCATATCAGGAGGAGAGACGGGGATGTGAGCTGTGAACTGTCATCCTACAATATTCTAACAAACTTCTCTCATGAAAGTCACATAATCTCTTGTAAGCCTCAGAGTGTTATTTGGTGGAGGACACGAGATCACGCTGCACTATTTGATCACGGAAATTTAGGATTGTTAGTTCACTGTGAATCTTCATCTTGTTTGTCATTTTACTAGCATGTAACATTTTATTATAGTGTATGTAGCCTATATTGGGTGATAGCAGCTTTTCCAAAAATACATTTTGTATATACAGTTGAACCAAATTATTTTCGTTTCCATTGACTTCAATGGGAAAACTCGCTTTGATATGCAAGTACTTTGGATTACGAGCATTCTCCTGGAACGGATTATGCTCGTAATCCAAAGTACTTGCATATCAAAGCGAGTTTTCCCATTGAAGTCAATGGAAACGAAAATAATTTGTTCCGCATTGACTTCAATGGGATGCAATACCAAATGCAGCCAGAGGTGGGGGGCGCCAGAGAGCGCCGAAAACGGTCAAAAGGGTCCGAGGACACTTCGGCTCGTTTCCTGCTCCCCCGCACCTCAGGCCAAATTAGATACTGAAGGCCAGTGTTTGGCTTTTCTCTGCTCCTGTGCCCCCATAGCTCAGGCCAAATGAGGTACTGCATGCCTATTTTCGGCTCTGCTCAGCTTCTGCGCCCCCTGTACCCCAGGCCAAATGAGGTACTGCAGGCCTATTTAGCTTGAATTCTGCTCGCCTTGCAGTCAACACTCGCAAACCGAGTCAGAATTTTTTTTAAAAGTTGCTCGCAAATCAAAACGCTCCCAAACTTCTGACTAACCCCCAGATAGAACGGTTCGGATGATGGGGGAAGCAGAGCTCCACCCTAAGGTGGAACTCCCGCTGATTGGAACCCTCCCCCCTCCGGTGTCACATTTGACACCTTTCAGGGGGGGAGGGGGTGCAGCGCCGGCCCTTGGGGGGGGGCGCCAAAAAAAAGCTCCCTGCTCGTAAAAAATTCCAACCCGGGCTGTCCTCCTACGGCTGCGGCCCGCCGGGCCGTCTCCCGCACTATAGCCCCGGCGGCGGCACGGCACTTCACTTGGGCTCCTGCGCCATTATCTGTTTTTTCAGCCCTTTTGCCTGGTTGGCTGGTGGAACTGTCTGTCTCCCTCGATGTGGGAGTGGCGGGGAACACCAGCCAACCAGGCGGAAGGGCTAAAAAAAAACAGATAACGGCGCAGGAGCCCAAGTGAAGTGGGACATTTTTTTTCCTAGGCTCGTTTGCGCAATTGGCAGGCGGCGGAGTGGGAGGCTCTGTGGTGCGCTGATTGGCCGTATGGGATATGATACCCATGATGTGTACACAACGTGTTTACAGCGCGGCGGCGCCAAGTTTGGTTTTCTCCATCTGGAGAATCCAGAAAGGTAAGCAAAACACTCTCTCCTGTACCACAGGGGAGAGAGAGACAGTAAGCAGCGCTGAGTAGAGAGCTGCTGAAGCTAACGTAAGTAAACCATCAGGTGATTGCCCTCTGTTCAGCGCTGCTCACTGTCTCTCCATTTGTGTGATTAATGTAGGAAAGGACAGAGCTGGGGGGGGTGTCTGTGTAAATCTAAAGGGGTCTAGGGTTGCAGAGTGTTGCTGTGTAATGTAAAGGGGTCCAGAGGTGCCGTGCTGTGTAATGTAAAAGTGGTCCAGAGATGCGGTGCTGTGTAATGTAAAAGTGGTCCAGAGATGCGGTGCTGTGTAATGTAAAAGTGGTCCAGAGGTGCGGTGCTGTGTAATGTAAAAGTGGTCCAGCGGTGCGGTGCTGTGTAATGTAAAAGGGGTCCAGAGATGCGGTGCTGTGTAATGGAAAAGTGGTCCAGAGATGCGGTGGTGTGTAATGGAAAAGTGGTCCAGAGATGCGGTGCTGTGTAATGTAAAAGTGGTCCAGAGGTGCTGTGTAATGTAAAGGGGTCCAGAGGTGCGGTGCTGTGTAATGTAAAGGGGTCCAGAGGTGCGGGGGGCTGTGTAATGTAAAGGGGTCCAGAGGTGCAGGGTGCTGTGTAATGTAAAGGGGTCCAGAGGTGCGGTGCTGTGTAATGTAAAGGGGTCCAGAGGTGCGGTGCTGTGTAATGTAAAGGGGTCCAGAGGTGCGGTGCTGTGTAATGTAAAAGGGGTCCAGAGGTGCGGGGGGGCTGTGTAATGTAAAGGGGTCCAGAGGTGCGATGCTGTGTAATGTAAAACGGGTCCAGAGGTGCGGTGCTGTGTAATGTAAAAGGGGTGCAGGGTGCTGTATAATGTAAAAGGATGCATCTGTTTGGTCTTGTGCCTGGCACATGACTTAGGCTACTTTCACACTGGGGCGTTAAAGCGCCGCTATTTTAGCAGCACTTTACTGTCGTTTTTGCGGCACTATGCGGCGCTGTGCATGCGTGCTGGGGGCAGCGGCAAAATGCACCTTCAACTGAGTTGGCAAAAATCCTTGCAGCGGCCCTGTGTAGACGTCACTCGTCAGTCATTTTTGGATAAGTTAAACCATCTGTTCAGAACTCCTCCTGGTAACTTCCTCATTCACACAAAATGCACAGATGTCAGCTGTATTCTTAGTTCACCTCTAATGAAAACCGTACCATGTGTGCTAGAAATATTTATCGAATAACCAAACCTACTTGTTTTCTAGCAAGAGCTACATAGGTCACGAACAGGCTTAATAAGACATCCACTTTCATGTGAATAATTAGTAAGGGCCTAGTCACTGTTGTGTCATCGCGCATAATAACACACATTACCACAATGCACGGCAACGCACCTGATTTACGTGCAGTGCCATTCATCATACATGGAGTCAGCACAAAAAAAGCCCACCGGTAGTTTCGATTGGCAGAGACACCCAAAGCGGTTGTTAACCACTTAAAGCGGAGTTCCGGCCACAATTTCACTTTTTAAATATAAATTCCCCTGTAATACACAAGCTTAATGTATTCTAGTAAAGTTAGTCTGTAAACTAAGGTCCGTTTTGTTAGGTTGTTACAGCATTTAGACACTTTATAAAATAGAAATTGACAGGGGCCATCTTAAGTGTGGGCATCATGAAGCCAGACTGTATGACTTCCTGGATTTCAGCCTTGCAGATCTCGCACATGCTCAGTGCTGCACAAGCAGTGTCAGATCAGGTTTCAGCACCTGTGCTGTCCAAGTCACATGATTCTTTGAGACTGGGGAGTGCACAGACTCCTGGAAAGTTACACCCACTACATTCCCAGGAGTCTGTGCGGTGTAGGTTAGGAAGCATTAAGCACCTAGGTGCAGGAAGTGGGAAGATTAACTATTCTGCCTAGCAACAACACTTTGAAGGCATCTAAAAAAAAAAAAAAAGGACTAATGACATTTTTTTAAAACTACTGATGTAATGTTATATTTATGGGTGGAACTCCACTTTAAGACCCAGACCTTTAGGCAGCTAAAGGACCTGGCTAGTTTTTCCGATTCGGCACTGCGTCGCTTTAACTGACAATTGCGCGGTCTTGTGACGTGGCTCCCAAACAAAATTAGCGTCCTTTTTTTCCCACAAATAGAGCTTTCTGGTATTTGATCACCTCTGCGGTTTTTATTTTTTGCGCTATTAACAAAAATAGAGCGACACTTTTGAGAAAAAAGCAATATTTTTAACTTTTTGCTATAATAAATATCCCCCAAAAATATATATAAAAATAAATTGTTTCCTCAGTTTAGGCCAATACGTATTCTTCTACCTATTATTGGTAAAAAAAATCGCTATCCGCTGGTCCCGCGGTCATGGTGCTTCGCGACCCACCGCTGGGCACTTAAAGAGGACGTACCTGTACGTGCTTGTGCCCAGCCGTGCCATTCTGCCATTCTGCTGATGTTAAAACGATAGGCTTGAATCCTCTGTTTTAGTAAACTTTCAGTTATTTTATATCATTGAATAAAACGTGTTTCGTGGTTTTAACGCTTTAACTACTTGCCGACTGCCGCATGAACATTTACGTCGGCAGAATGCGCAAAGGGACGCAAGCTCCGTGACGGTGCCGCAGACTCGATGTCCGCTGGTGTCCCGTGATCGTGTCACGGAGCTGTAGTCGGGGGGATGCCTGTGTAAACAAGGCATTTCCCTGTTCTGCCTAGTGACAGGACACTGATCTACTGCTCCCTGTCATCGGGAGCAGTGATCAGTGCCGTGTCACTGGTAGCCCAGCCTCCTCACAGTTAGAATGACTCAGTAGGACACACTTAAACCCTTCCTCGTCCCCTAGTGGTTAACCCCTTCCCTGCTAGGGTGACCACATTTCCAAACTACCATTCAGGGACACCCTCCCTTCCCAAAAATCAGCTTGTGCTGTAACGAATCACAGCACAGTGATTGGACACAAGAGGCGGAATTTATGATTTCTCCAATCACAAGCAGGGGGCGGGGATTGTGCTCCTCCAGGCAATCCCGCCAGGACAAGTACTGTCAGTGAGTAAAGCGGTGATGTGGCGGCCTTTTTTGGGGGTATCAGATTGGCCCGGGGGGCGGCTGTGTCAGTTTCATTCCGGGACACTGTATTGTCCTGGAATGAAGGTGCCCGAGACAGACCTGCAAAATGCGGGACTGTCCCGGGCAATCCGGGACACATGGTCACCCTATTCCCTGCCAGTGTCATTTACACAGTAATCAGTGCATAGCACTGCTCACTGTATAAATGACAATGGTCGCAAAATAGCAGCAAAAGTGTCCGATGTGTCCGCCATAATGTTGCAGTTATGATAAAAATCGCAGATCGCCGCCATTTCTAATAAAAAAAAAACACTTACCTCCAAACTTGCGGCGGCGGATCGTAAATCCCCCGGCGGAATTCAAATTCCGCGGCTAGGGGGAATGTAGCATTTAAATCAGGCGCGTCCCCGCGCCGATTTAAATGCGCATGCGCCGTCTGCGAATTTTCCCGGCGTGCATTGTTCCCAATGACGTCGCTAGGACGTCATTGGTTTCGGCGTGAGCGTAACTCGCGTCCAGTGCGTTTGAGAATCGGCGTACGCAAACTACGTAAAAAAAAAATCGACGCGGGAACGACGGCTATACTTAACATTGGCTGCGCCTCGTAGAAGCAGGGGTAAGTATACGTCGGGAAAACCGCTACGCAAACGTCGTAACAACACTGCGTCGGGCCCGCGTACGTTCGTGAATTGGCGTATCTCGCTGATTTACATATTTCTCAGCGTAAATCAGCGAGAACGCCCCCCGCTGATGCATTGATGCTGCTGACTTACACCTGCTTTATGAGGCATAACTTTACGCCGGACGTACGACTTAGATAACCGCGTATCTTACTGCGACGGGCGCAAGTACGTTCGTGAATCGGCGTATCTCAGTCATTTGCATATTCAAAGCATGAATCAATGGGAGCGCCCCTTGCGGCCAGCGTAAATATGCGCCCACGATACGACGGCGTAGGAAACTTACGTCGGTCGGATGAAGCCTAATTTCAGGCGTATCTTGCTTTCAAAGTGAGGCTCATTGATACGACGGCGCATCTGTGCACTTACGCGGCGTATCTCGAGATACGTCTGCGAAAGTGCTACGTGAATCCGGGCCATAAAGCCCAGTATAAAATAGTTGTTGCTCAGAAGTGAAGCACAGTGATATAGTGAACACGTGGAAACATCAAGGTTTTGTATCTTTAATCAAAATAATGGGGCATGTACTCTTACCAGAGGTGGTGGACCAATCGAGCAAAGAGAGTCAAGATGGGCAGTTTTCCACAACGATCATGGGAACCCAGGCTTTTCCAGGAGCAGCTTCCAGGGGTCTTGTAGGTGATAGTAAGGTTGAGAAACAGCCCGATGAAAGGGCCAAAAAAAAACCTCTAATCGAGGAAGATGTAAAGAGAAAAAAGAAGGGCTCCACATGGTATAGAATAAAAAGGACAGGTTTTATTAAATAAAAATCAATTGGCCTCCATAGTAATATGGGGAGCACTAAGACAAGCCCGACGCCGCTGTTGAAGTCTACTTCAGGTTAGCGCAGTATTATTTACTTTTTACACATACACTTAGTAAAACAACTTTTAGATCAAATGTACATCTGTCATATACCTTACAGCGGAGAAGAGAAAGTGGGGGTGGCCTCTCGCACGGTCCCGGCACCCCCTGGAGGTGAGGACAGGGAATGCAGGGGCACGAGCGGGTGCAGGTGCCTGCTGGTTCAGAAATAGTCTCTCGGAGGTGCTGGGAACCTTTTGAAGTACAGGAGCTGCAGCAACCAGACGTCAGATCCTTTCAGGGAAGATCAATAGGTAAAACAGGTGCAGGCAGGAGTCGGCAGCAGACAGACGGTGAGGTACCAAATCAGGAAACAGGCAGAGGCAGGCAGGCAGGTAAGGAGAATCTGAGAAGGGTAGTCAAACAAGCCAGGTATTTCAGGAACAGGTCAATCCGATAACAGGTAAACAGGAACACAGGTATAGCTGAAGAGACAATCCAGCACAGACACTCAGGGGATTCATGTTTAAATAGGGCGCACAGGTGCGCGCATGCGTGCGCATGCTACCGCGCATGCCCGTTCTGAGTCCTATACGACCCATTCTAAGGCCCTGTACACACGACCGAACATGTCCGCTGAAACTGGTCCGCGGACCAGTTTCAGCAGACATGTTAGGTCGTGTGTACGGCCGACCGGACAATTGTCCGGCGGATCGGACAGGTTTCCAGCGGACAAATGTTTCTTAGCATGCTAAGAAACATGTCCGCTGGAAGCCTGTCCGTCGGACAAGTTCGGTCGTCTGTACAGACTCACCGGACATGTCCGCTCGGCCGAAAGCCCTCGCATGCGTCGAAGTGATTCAAAGCATGCGTGGAAGCATTGACCTTCCAGGGCCGCGCACGTCGCCGCGTCATCGTGGCGGCGACGGCGCGGCACGTCACAGCGTATCCTGTCCGGGCGATTTCTGTTTGATGGTGTGTACAACCATCAAACAGAAATCTCAGAGCGGACATGTCCGCTGAAAACGGTCCGACAGACTGTCCGCTCGTCTGTATGGGGCCTAAGTGTCCACGCATGCGCATTAGCGCTCACAGGCCGGGAATTCATCGCTGACACCCGGAAGTGGGTGTTTGCAGCACTGGGTCTCTGACAACATCCCCAAGCTGTATTCATGTGGGTGTTTTCTTTTTGTATTCTCTAATTCTGTAGAATTAATGACACACTAAAGAGGTAACGGAAGCATGGATCTGAAGGTGACTCAGCTAGAGATTCATGCCCTATAGATTTGGGAGTATATTGCTTTTATTGTACAAAATTGGGTCTTTCACTGTGTCTACAAACAAGACTGGTTCTCTTAATTCTACTTATATAATAAACTATTGTCTTTCTGCAGCACAATGATATTCTACCTCCTGCTTCTTGCCTTTCCTCTGTTGAAAGCTGGTTCATTCTGGGATGACACTCTGGACTATGAATGGGAACAGTGGAAGAGGACGTACCAGAAACAATATAATGGACAGGTAACCATTCATTCACTGGAAATTCTGTTCTTGGGAAGAAGATTTAATTGATTGAGCTCAGACATATTTATTGCCCAGATTTGAAATTAGTTAGAGTTGGTTGAATTTGTTTGAATATCTTGTATGGTGGCCACCTGCCAATCTTCCACTGTGGGGCAAGACCCAGTAAAGACATGGTATAGCGGGTATAACTAGACATCACGGGCCAAATCCTCAGCCAGGCGGCGTAACTTAACTTTCAGCAGTTAAGTTACACTGACTTAAAGTTTCTACCTAAGTGCCTGATCCACAAAGCACTTACCTAGAAATTTCAGGCCGTGTAACTTAAGCGCCTCCGTCGCAAGGCGGTCCTCCTCTCCGGGGGGCGTGTAAAATTTAAATGAGGCGCGCTCCCGCGCCGGCCGTACTGCGCATGCGTGTGACGTAATTTTCCCGACGTGCAGCGCGCGAACGTAATTGACGCCGGGCGGCTTTGTGGATTGCGACGGGACACTAAAGTTGCGACGGGTGAAGAAAAATATACGCGCCGGGAAAACAAATAATTTAAAAAAAAAATGACAGAGTCGCTCAGCATGCATTCCTGAGAGGGAGAACTCCATGCCAATTTTCAAAGAAAAAACCGGCATGGGTTCCCCCCCCCAGGAGCATACCAGGCCCTTAGGTCTGGTATGGGTTGTAAGGAGACCCCCCCACGCCGAAAAATCGACGTAGGGGGTCCCCCTACAATCCATACCAGACCCGTATCCAAAGCACGCTACCCGGCCGGTCAGGAAGGGAGTGGGGACGAGCGAGCGCCCCCCCCCCTCCTGAGCCGTGCCAGGCCGCATGCCCTCAACATGGGGAGGTTGGGTGCTCTGGGGCAGGGGGGCGCACTGCGGGCCCCCCCACCCCAGAGCACCCTGTCCCCATGTTGATGAGGACAGGACCTCTTCCCGACAACCCTTGCCGTTGGTTGTCGGGGTATGCGGGCGGGGGCTTATCGGAATCTGGGAGTCCCCTTTAATAAGGGGGCCCCCAGATACCGGCCCCCCACCCTAAGTGAATGGATATGGGGTACATCGTACCCCTATCCATTCACCTGGAGGCAAAAAGTTAAAGTTATTAAACACACAACACAAGGGTTTTTAAAATAATTTATTAGTCTGCTCCGGAGGCCCCCCCTGTCTTCTTTATTAGCTCTAATACCAGGGGGGGCTTCTTCTTCCGCTCTCCGGGGGGGGGCTTCTTCTTCCGCTCTCCAGGGGGGGGCCTCTCCACTCTCCGGGGGTCTTCTTCTCTCTCCGGGGGTCTTCTTCTATCTTCGCCGCTCTCCGCTGTTGACTCGGCGAACGTCGGTTCTTCTGCAGCTGTCCGGTGCCTTCTTCTTCAGCGCTGGCTGCCTGCTATCTTTGTGTGTTAGCTCAATTAGTAACAGGCAGCCAGCGCGGTCTTCTGTGACGTCATCTTCTTCTCCCCTCTTCCGATGTTGACTCGTCGCCTCTTGACACTGCAATGATGGAAGCGCGCCTTGCATCCCATTTATATAGGCATCACCGTCCCATCATGCTCCGGTAGGTACCCACGTGGTGGGTGCACGTGGGTAGGCACCCACCACGTGGGTACCTGCCGGAGCATGATGGGACGGTGATGCCTATATAAATGGGATGCAAGGCGCGCTTCCATCATTGCAGTGACAAGAGACGACGAGTCAACATCGGAAGAGGGGAGAAGAACAGAAGAGAAGAACCTGACGTCACAGAAGACCGCGCCGGCTGCCTGTTAGTAATTGAGCTAACACACAAAGATAGCAGGCAGCCAGCGCTGAAGAAGAAGGCACCGGACAGCTGGAGAAGAACCGGGGTTCGCCGAGTCAACAGCGGAGAGCGGCGAAGAGAGAAGAAGACCCCCGGAGAGTGGAGAAGCCCCCCCCCGGAGAGCGGAAGAAGAAACCCCCCCCGGAGAGTGGAAGAAGGCCCCCGGAGAGTGGAAGAAGAAGCCCCCCCTGGTAATAGAGCTAATAAAGAAGACAGGGGGGCCTCCGGAGCAGAAAAATTAATTATTTTAAAAACCCTTGTGTTGTGTGTTTAATAACTTTTACTTTTTGCCTACAGGTGAATGGGTAGAGGTACGATGTACCCCATATCCATTCACTTAGGGTGGGCGGCCGGTATCTGGGGGCCCCCTTATTTGAGGGGACTCCCAGATTCCGATAAGCCCCCGCCCGCAGACCCCGACAACCAACGGCAAGGGTTGTCGGGAAGAGGTCCTGTCCTCATCAACATGGGGACAGGGTGCTCTGGGGTGGGGGGGCCCGCAGTGCGCCCCCCTGCCCCAGAGCACCCAACCCCCCCATGTTGAGGGCATGCGGCCTGGCATGGCTCAGGAGGGGGGGGGGCGCTCGCTCGTCCCCACTCCCATTCCTGACCGGCCGGGTAGCGTGCTTTGGATACGGGTCTGGTATGGATTGTAGGGGGACCCCCTACGTCGATTTTTCGGCGGAGGGGGGGTCTCCTTACAACCCATAACAGACCTAAGGGCCTGGTATGCTCCTGGGGGGGAACCCATGCCGGTTTTGATTTTACGAATTGCCGTGGAGTTCTCCCTCGGGAATGCATACCAAATGCCGTCGCTTGAATGTGCTTTTACATGGTGTTACTAACTTTAGACCATGTAAAAGCAGCCCTAGTTTTACACTTGGCAAACTAAAACTTACGGCGAAAAAAACGAAGCAGAAAAGCTTTGTGGATCGCCCTAAGTGCTAATTTGCATACCAGAAGAGGCATTTCGACTCGAAATGCCCCCAGTGGCGGATGCGGTACTGCATCCTAAGATCCGGCAGTGTAAGTCCCTTACAGATGTCGGATCTTCTGCCTAACTTAGGAAAACTGCTTCTGAGGATCAGTTCCAAAGTTAGAACCAGAGATACGACGGCATACGCCGGAGTATATCTTTTGAGGATTAGGCCCCACAGGCCCAAGGAGCTAAACGTGCAGTGTAAAGTATAATCACATTTGAAGAATCCTGGATAAATCCCTCAATAGACCAAATGCATGGTTCACGTTCTGAGATATGGCCTTCTGCATTAAAATTACAATTTGACTTCTATCTGTGCTGTGCTGTAGCTCCACCCCAGGCTGAAGCCCAATTTATGGGCATTTCTATGAGGCAGCTACAGCACTGTAGCCACCATCCCCTCCCTCTGTAAAATGGATTGTGCAGTGTCCTAGTTGCCAATGGATGTAGGATCAGTCAACTGCTGAAGAACATTTACTAATTATAGCAGATGATAGCTAGCTCAACAACGGGGCCACGAATCAGAACAGATTCGACAAGTGATTGTACTTAAGACTAGTTGAGATTTTTCTCAGCTGGGGGTTAATTCAATGATTAGAATTCGTTCCTTCTCATTGGATTCAACAAAAATTGTCCATCCTTGTCCTTAAATTTGTTTGCTGATTGTTGAATTGTCCCCTTTAACTCTTAGATCAGGAGTCTCCAAACTTTCTAAACAAAGGGCAAATTACTGTTCTTCAGACTTTAGGGGGGCCGGACTTTGGCCATTGGGAGCAGAAATTGTCCTGGTGTCAGTGGGAGTAAACAATGCATCTTTGTTAAAGGGAGAAATAGTGCCTCGTCATTAGTATCAGTGGGAGGAATAGTGCCCATTGTTGGTGTCAGTGGGAGGAATAGTGCCCCATTGTTGGTGTCAGTGAGAGGAATAGTGCCCTATCATTGGTATCAGTGGGAGGAATAGTTTCCCATCATTGGTATCAGTGAGAGAAATAGTGCCAATCGTTGGTGTCAGTGGGAGGAATAGTGTCCCATCATTGGTATCAGTGGGAGGAATAGTGTCCCATCATTGGTATCAGTGGGAGAAATAGTGCCCCATAATTGGAATCAGTGGGAGGAATAGTGTCCCATCATTGGTATCAGTGGGAGGAATAGTGCCCCATCATTGGTATCAGTGGGTGGGATAGTGCTCCATCATTGGTATCAGTAAGAGGAATAGTGCCCCATCCCTGTGTCAGTGGGAGGAATAGCGCTCCATCATTGGTATCAGTAAGAGGAATAGTGCCCATCCCTGTATCAGTGGGAGGAATAGTGCCCCATCATTGGTATCAGTAAGAGGAATAGTGCCCCATCCCTGTGTCAGTGGGAGGAATAGTGTCCCATCATTGGTATCAGTGGGAGAAATAGTGTCCCATCATTGGTATCAGTAAGATGAATAGTGCCCCATCCCTGTGTCAGTGGGAGGAATAGTGTCCCATCATTGATATCAGTGGGAGGAATAGTGTCCCATCATTGGTATCAGTGGGAGGAATAGCAATTTTAGAACAACATTTTACAGGTATAAGCAACCAGCATCAATCTTTGTAGAAGTCCCAGTGTTTTATTTTATCCTATCCTCCCTCTTGCTTTTATCTTCCAGCTGGATGAGGCAATGAGACGTCTGATTTGGGAGAAGAACTTTAAATTTATTGCTGCCCATAATGAAGAATATCGGCAAGGCCTACACACCTATGACCTGGCCATGAATCGTCTGGGGGACATGGTAAGTGGCTGACGTGGTAACAATGGTTAAAGCTAGACCCACAAAATGTTTTAATTGGTCAGTTCTATATATTGATCTAAGTACATAATGGGTTTGCTTATCCTAATCTATTTCATAGGTTGGCTGCAGTGGCGTAACAACCGGGGGGGCAGGGGGTGTGTCTGCCCCGGGCGTGAGCTCAGGGGGGGCGCTGGCGACCGGCATCTCTGCTGCTTTTATAGTGAGCGCCGCCGCCGAGTGAGCGGCTCTTCCACTGAGCGCACACTGCTGTTTTGTTGGCATGACTACTGATAAAATTGGTTGAACTAATAATGACAATTGTTTGTATTTAAACCCCAAAAATGTAATATATGCAAATTTCCAATCCTTAGATGTGGTGTCTGCATTCGTTTTATTTTTTTCAGGCCTTTTTCCCCTTTATTACACTGGCTGTTCATGCAAGTAGACATGTGCACTGCTGAAAAATTCGTTTGTTTTCATTTTTTTTTCGTTTTTCGGGTCATTTGTTATAATGGCAATCCCTAAATTCAAAGATCCGAAAATAAGAAAGAAAATCCCAAAATTTAAAAGAATAACTAACTAACTAATAATAACTAACTATTAAATTATAGTTATTGGGATTTTCTTTTTAAATTTGGCTGTTAGTGAACATGAACGTATATTTGGCAATTCGTAAATTCAAAAATCCGAAAATAAGAAAGAAAATCCCAAAAATTTAATAATAACTAACTAATAATAATAACTTAACTATTACTAACTATTAAATTATAAGTATTGGAATTTTCTTTCAAATCTGGCTGTTATTAAATACGAATTTATTTGAAATAACGAATGCCGCATCTAAACAAGTAGAACGGAACAAATTAACCACTTAACCCCCGGACCATATTGCTGCCCAAAGACCAGAGCACTTTTTGCGATTCGGCACTGCGTCGCTTTAACTGACAATTGCGCGGTCGCGCGACGTGGCTCCCAAACAAAATTGGCGTCCTTTTTTTCCCACAAATAGAGCTTTCTTTTGATGGTATTTGATCACCTCTGCGGTTTTTAGTTTTTGCGCTATAAACAAAAATAGAGCGACAATTTTGAAAAAAAATTATATTTTTTACTTTTTGCTGTAATAAATATCCCCCAAAAATATATATATAAAAAAAATGTTTTCCTCAGTTTAGGCCGATACGTATTCTTCTACATATTTTTCGTAATAAAAAAAAGCAAAAAGCGTTTATTGATTGGTTTGCGCAAAAGTGATAGCGTTTACAAAATAGGGGGTATTTTTATGGCATTTTTAGTAATATATTTTTTTTACTAGTAATGGCGGCGATCAGCGATTTTTTTCGTTACTGCGACATTATGGCGGACACTTCGGACACTTTTGACATATTTTGGGACCATTGGCATTTTTATAGCGATCAATGCTATAAAAATGCATTGATTACTGTAAAAATGCCACTGGCAGTAAAGGGGTTAACACTATGGGCGGGGAAGGGGTTAAGTATGTTCCCTGGGTGTGTTCTAACTGTAGGGGGGGTGGCCTCACTAGGGGAAATGACCGATCTTCTGTTCATACATTGTATGAACAGAAGATCAGCATTTCTCCCCCTGACAGGACCGGGAGCTGTGTGTTTACACACACAGCTCCTGGTCCCCGCCTCTGTAACAAGCGATCGCGTGGGCCCGGCGGCGACCGTGTCCGCCGGGCACTCGCACGGGAGTCGGGGGCGAGCGGGGGGTGTGTGCGCGCCTGCGCGAGAGCTGGCGTTATATTACGTGCTCTCGCGCAGGAGAGCCGACTTGCTGCCGTAAAACGACGGTGGGTGGTCGGCAAGCAGTTAATAACAAATAATAACAAATAATAATAATAATCAAAAGTTTTTATTATTATTATTATTATTATTATTAATATTTCTTATTATTAATTTGTTACGTTCCATTCGTTTAGATACGGCATCGTTATTTCGGATACATTTGTATTCGTTACGTTCACTAACAGCCAGATTTGAAAGGAAATTCCAATACCTATAATTTAATAGTTAGTAATAGTTAAGTTATTATTAGTTAGTTATTATTTCGGATTTTAGAATTTTACGAATTTCCAAATTTTCGAATTTACGAATATTTGGAAAAATTTGTTAAACAGGTTTTCGTTAATTGAGATATTTCCGAATTAACAAAATTGTCAAAATGATTAAATTACATATACCCAGTGAAGTAACTGGCCTCAGGTTGTGCACAGAGATTAAACAAATCTTCCTACATAAGTTGTACCTGTTTATCTGCAGCCTCTCTTCTGTACATCTGTTTAAAGTGCAAAGTACACAGCTTTTCTGCGCTTCAGAAAGCAGATGGCAGGAAGCGGAACTTACACTTTACAGAGCTCAAAGACGGCTGTTTGGAGGGAAAGGACACAGCTCCCTTTACACAGCTGTGGTTCTCAATCACAGGCTGTGTGCTGGAGCTCGATACCCTGTCACCTCTTCTCTCTTGGTGTCAGGAAAATTTGTCAGAAGTTACTCATGCTGATAGCAGAGGAATGAAGCAGCAGACAGAAATGACACTTTGGGGTTGATTTAATAAAACAGGAGAGTGGAAAACCTGGTGCAGCTCTGCATAGAATCCAGTCAGCTTCCATTTTTTTTGTCAAAGCTTTATTGAACAAGCTAAAGTTAGAAGCTGATTGGCTGCCATGCACAGCTGCACCCGATTTTGCACTCTCCAGTTTTAGTTTTAAACCAACCTCTTAATGCTCTTAATTGAGACAAGTACACACTTTAAACGGATATGCTTTGTTCATATTTCATATTAGAGATTTACAAACACTTTAAAGTGTTACTAAACCCAAAACAGTAAAATCCGTCTGTTTATGCAGTAATGCTTGTTATAATTACTGTGGAACCTAAGGGGTTAATCCTCTGCATTGTGTAAAAGGGCTGTTTGATCCTGTATACACAGATCCTCCCCTTCTTCCGCTGACTCCAGAACAGGTCTGGATTAGACAGAGCCTTTGGAGTCAGGCTGCACATGCTCAGTTTAGTGTGTATGAGCATGTGCAGGGCCAAGGGTGATCAGCACAGGGCCAATCAGCACCGTCCAGACAGGGTCAGAGGTCCTGGATCCTTATAGGACAGCTCAGTGCAGTATGAAAACTCCTCCTACAAGCTTTACCATACACTGATAGAAGTCACAAGACGGCTACATACTGCTGATGAGAAAGGGTATTTATCAGTTTATATTTACTAAAATAATTGCATTTCCATGTTCTGTGTACTGTGGGAGACCAGATATAGTGAATGCAGGGTCCTGGGTTTAGGAACACTTTAAGTATGAGGATGTGGGACACTGAAAGGGAACCTCAAGGTTGGTTAAAACGTGGTATAAACATTTTCAATATAAGTCATTTTGCATTTTAATGACCTCAGTGTGAGAGCGTTCCACATTCCCTCAGTAGTCTCAGAAGTTTTCTTTTTTTAGATGAGTTGTTTCTCAGTTGTTGCTTTTGGTGGTGTTTTAGCCGATACTAAACATTTGCACAAGTATTGGCAGTCATGCAAATGCACCAATTCCTGACACCGATACTTTCAAGCTCAATTCTTTCAGCTGTCAGCGGGATTCCCCCCACGGACAGGTGAAATGCAAAAAAAAAAAAAAAAAGCCTGCAATTATCAGTTATTAAGGATAACAACCGATGACTCATTCAGCTGTCAGTGGGGTTCCCCTGTTGACAGCTGAAGTGTTAAAGTATTCCCGCAATTGGAGCTGTCAAAAAAACAAAAACAGACGGGCAGTGTTTATCAACAACATTGCTCAGCTGCTGAAAGACTAAGATAAAAAAAAATTTTTTTTTGTATCTTTCTGTTTTTTCATCTACAGATCAAAGAGAGGAACTTCGATTTGCAAATGAAGTCAGTTTAAAGTAGCCTGTCAAGTAAAAAAAAAATGTTGTGTTTTTTATTAAATGTTCCTCTGTTGCTCTATCCTCTTATTAACCCTTACTTTATGGTAATCAGCCTTAATTATACCCTTATTCTCCTTCATTTAATTATTATTTTCCTGCTGATTTTTTTTAATAAACTATTAGGTAAGAGGGGGGAGGGGTTAGTCTTGCCTATGTGACTACAACAGGTTCAGAGCGGACTCACCGGGGCAGCAGAATTTCCCCTACTTCCAGAGACATGATGCCCACCTCCTTTGCCTCCCCAGCTGTTGCCCTCCTCAGTGGCTGAGCTGCTGCTGACCTCCTCGAATGTCCTCCACGGCTGCTGTTTTCTCTGGAGAGTCATTCAGTGCCCCAGACCCACATGTTCCCTGGCCAGGCAAGTGGGGAAGTCAACGGCTGTGGCTGCATCTCCTAGGCAGCAGTGCAACCTAGGCGGCTGCCTATTTCGCCTAGAGGGAGCGCCGGCCCTGACCATGCACTAGTGAGCTGCAGCTACATGCAATGGGCAGTTGCAGAGTGTCCCCATTCACTTAAATGGGGTAGTGGCCACTGACAGCAGCAGGGTGGATAAGCAAAGCATTATGACAGTGGCATGCGTACACCCCCAGCCGCTGCAGCTGAACTGTGGGGTTTTACTGCCCCAAGTGAAATTTGTGAAAGAGCCCTTACTATTAAAGCGTTACTCAAAGCGTTACTCAAACCTGCATTCAATATATCTGGAATTTGAAAATTCAGAAATTCGAAAATGCAAAATTTCGGAAATTCGAAAATTAAAAAATTCGGAGATTCAGAAATCCAAAAATAAGAATGAAAATCCAAAAATTCGAAAGAACGAAAATTTGAAAATAAAAACGAAAATCCTTAAATTCAAAAACCCAAAAATTAAAAAATCTGAAATCATAACTAACTAATAATAATTTAACTATTACTAACTATTACATTTTAGGTATTGGAATTTCCTTTCAGATTTTGCTGTTAGTGAACGTAACGAATACGAATTTATCCGGACTTATGAATTATCCATAATTACGAATGCCGTATCTAAGCGAATGGAACATAACAAATTAATAATAAATAATAGTAATAATAAAAACGTTTTATTATTCTTTCATTCCATTGCATTTGTTTAGATGCAGCATTATTTATTTTGGATAATTCGTAACTTAAGATAAATTCGTATTCGTTACGTTCATTAAGAGCCAAATTTGAAAGGAAATTACAATATCTTAACTTTAATAGTTAGTAGTTGGTTATTATTTCCAATTTTTGGATTTTTGTTTTTTCTAAGTTTTTGATTTTTTCTTATCTTATTTTAGGATTTTCTAATTTTCTAATTTCCGAATTTTCACATTTTCAAATTTATGAAAAGAAAACAAAAAACAAATGAAACGAAAACTAACACATTTTTCGGCAGTGCACATGTCTAGCAATTATTATAGTAAATATAAACTGCTAAATACCTTGTCTCATTGGCAGTATACAGCAGTCTTGTGACTTCGATCAGTATCTGGCCAAGCACTGGTGAAAGCTTGTAGAAGGAGTTTTCATTCTCCTGACTTTCCTACAAGGCTGCAGGACCCTTGACCCTCTGTCCGAACAGTGCTGATTGGCCTTGTGCCGATCACATGCACCATCCCAAGAAAAAAAAACTCTCCAGCAATACACACCAAACTGAGCATGTGCAGAATACCTCCTGGGGCTCTTTACTATCAGCAGATGGATTAGGGACAGTGGACGAAGGGGAGGATCAGAGAAGACAGCCTTTTTACACAATACAGAGGATTAAACCCTTAGGCAGCACTGGGGAGCTGTGTAATGTATTTGTGGCTCTTTGTAACACACAACCCGAGCTGATGGATCACACAGTGCAGCAGTGTTGAGTGATTGCCCACTTTTACAAATGAATGATCTGCACTGTCAGGCTGGTGCTATGTATGACACAACCCCATGGCAATAAACTTTCATTTGTAAAAGTGAAAGACCACGCAGCGGTGCAGGTCTGTGTTTGTTTAGAAGCAACAGCAGATACACCACGCAGCGGTGCAGGTCTGTGTTTGTTTAGAAGCAACAGCAGATACACCACGCAGCGGTGCAGGTCTGTGTTTGTTTAGAAGCAACAGCAGATAGACCACGCAGCGGTGCAGCTTTGTGTTTGTTTAGAAGCAACAGCAGATAGACCACGCAGCGGTGCAGGTTTGTGTTTGTCTAGAAGCAACAGCAGATAGACCACGCAGCGGTGCAGGTTTGTGTTTGTTTAGAAGCAACAGCAGATAGACCACGCAGCGGTGCAGGTTTGTGTTTGTCTAGAAGCAACAGCAGATAGACCATGCAGCGGTGCAGGTTTGTGTTTGTTTAGACGTAACAGCAGATAGACCACACAGCGGTGCAGGTTTGTGTTTGTTTAGAAGCAACAGCAAATAGACCACGCAGCGGTGCAGGTTTGTGTTTGTTTAGAAGCAACAGCAGATAGACCACGCAGCGGTGGAGGTTTGTGTTTGTTTAGAAGCAACAGCAGATAGACCACGCAGCGGTGCAGGTTTGTGTTTGTCTAGAAGCAACAGCAGACAGACCACGCAGCGGTGCAGGTTTGTGTTTGTTTAGACGTAACAGCAGATAGACCACACAGCGGTGCAGGTTTGTGTTTGTTTAGAAGCAACAGCAAATAGACCACGCAGCGGTGCAGGTCTGTGTTTGTTTAGAAGCAACAGCAGATAGACCACACAGCGGTGCAGCTTTGTGTTTGTTTAGAAGCAACAGCAGATGGACCACGCAGCGGTGCAGGTTTGTGTTTGTCTAGAAGCAACAGCAGATAGACCACGCAGCGGTGCAGGTTTGTGTTTGTTTAGACGTAACAGCAGATAGACCACGCAGCGGTGCAGGTCTGTGTTTGTTTAGAAGCAACTGCAGATAGACCACGCAGCGGTGCAGGTCTGTGTTTGTTTAGAAGCAACAGCAAATAGACCACGCAGCGGTGCAGGTCTGTGTTTGTTTAGAAGCAACAGCAGATAGACCACGCAGCGGTGCAGGTCTGTGTTTGTTTAGAAGCAACAGCAAATAGACCACGCAGCGGTGCAGGTCTGTGTTTGTTTAGAAGCAACAGCAGATAGACCACACGTCGGTGCAGGTTTGTGTTTGTTTAGAAGCAACAGCAGATAGACCACACGGCGGTGCAGGTCTGTGTTTGTTTAGAAGCAACAGCAAATAGACCACGCAGCGGTGCAGGTCTGTGTTTGTTTAGAAGCAACAGCAGATAGACCACGCAGCGGTGCAGGTCTGTGTTTGTTTAGAAGCAACAGCAGATAGACCACGCAGCGGTGCAGGTCTGTGTTTGTTTAGAAGCAACTGCAGATAGACCACGCAGCGGTGCAGGTCTGTGTTTGTTTAGAAGCAACAGCAAATAGACCACGCAGCGGTGCAGGTTTGTGTTTGTTTAGAAGCAACAGCAGATAGACCACACGGCGGTGCAGGTTTGTGTTTGTTTAGAAGCAACAGCAGATAGACCACACGGCGGTGCAGGTTTGTGTTTGTTTAGAAGCAACAGCAGATAGACCACGCAGCGGTGCAGGTTTGTGTTTGTTTAGAAGCAACAGCAAATAGACCACGCAGCGGTGCAGGTTTGTGTTTGTTTAGAAGCAACAGCAGATAGACCACACGGCGGTGCAGGTTTGTGTTTGTTTAGAAGCAACAGCAGATAGACCACACGGCGGTGCAGGTTTGTGTTTGTTTAGAAGCAACAGCAGATAGACCATGCAGCGGTGCAGGTTTGTGTTTGTTTAGAAGCAACAGCAGATAGACCACGCAGCGGTGCAGGTTTGTGTTTGTTTAGAAGCAACAGCAGATAGACCACGCAGCGGTGCAGGTTTGTGTTTGTCTAGAAGCAACAGCAGATAGACCACGCAGCGGTGCAGGTTTGTGTTTGTTTAGACGTAACAGCAGATAGACCACACAGCGGTGCAGGTTTGTGTTTGTTTAGAAGCAACAGCAAATAGACCACGCAGCGGTGCAGGTTTGTGTTTGTTTAGAAGCAACAGCAGATAGACCACACGGCGGTGCAGGTTTGTGTTTGTTTAGAAGCAACAGCAGATAGACCACGCAGCGGTGCAGGTTTGTGTTTGTCTAGAAGCAACAGCAGATAGACCACGCAGCGGTGCAGGTTTGTGTTTGTTTAGAAGCAACAGCAGATAGACCACGCAGCGGTGCAGGTTTGTGTTTGTTTAGAAGCAACAGCAGATAGACCACGCAGCGGTGCAGGTTTGTGTTTGTTTAGACGTAACAGCAGATAGACCACACAGCGGTGCAGGTTTGTGTTTGTTTAGAAGCAACAGCAAATAGACCACGCAGCGGTGCAGGTTTGTGTTTGTTTAGAAGCAACAGCAGATAGACCACACGGCGGTGCAGGTTTGTGTTTGTTTAGAAGCAACAGCAGATAGACCACACGGCGGTGCAGGTTTGTGTTTGTTTAGAAGCAACAGCAGATAGACCATGCAGCGGTGCAGGTTTGTGTTTGTTTAGAAGCAACAGCAGATAGACCACGCAGCGGTGCAGGTTTGTGTTTGTTTAGAAGCAACAGCAGATAGACCACGCAGCGGTGCAGGTTTGTGTTTGTTTAGAAGCAACAGCAGATAGACCACGCAGCGGTGCAGGTCTGTGTTTGTTTAGAAGCAAGAGCAGATAGACCACGCAGCGGTGCAGGTTTGTGTTTGTTTAGAAGCAACAGCAGATAGACCACACAGCGGTGCAGGTTTGTGTTTGTTTAGAAGCAACAGCAGATAGATAGATCATACAGTGCCGTAGGAGGTGTGATCTTTTGTGATTGGCAGCATTGGAAGCCAGAACTGTCAACCACACATCCCTGATGTCACTGAATATGTGAATGTAATAAGAGAATTGTACAATTTAGACAAACATGAAACTGTGATTCAGGAATTTTGTGATTCTTTGCAAATTGGACATATTATTCAATTTATCTAGTTTTTTTAATGTCTACTTATTGTGACTACTGACCTGCCAGTTAGTAAAACTGTTATTCTACTATCTATTCTATTTCTTTGCAGACCAGTGAAGAAGTTGTGAAGACAATGACAGGGCTGAAAGTCCCACCAAAAAATAGGGCGAGGAATGTCACAGTTGATGACGAGGATCTAGTACCGCTCCCGGACTCTATTGACTATAGGAAGAAAGGTTATGTCACGCCAATCCGAAATCAGGTAACATAAAAAAAAATCATCTAAGATTAGCAATTATCCACACAAAAATGTATAAAGTTCGAGTTTGCCTTCATAGTATGTTGAACTTTTATGACTAGGAGCAAAGGTGCAAAAAATAAATAAAGGGGGTGAAAGTGAGTGCTATACCAAAAAGAAAAAAAAAGGCTGTTTTAATAAATGTTGATTAACCACTTAAGGACCGCCTCCTGCACATATACGTCGGCAGAATGGCACGGCTGGGCACAAGCACGTACCTGTACGTCTTCTTAAAGTGCCCAGCCGTGGGTCGCGGGCGCGCGCCTGCGACCCGGTCTGAAGCTCCGTGACAGCGGGACCCACGGACCCGATCGCCGCCGGAGTCCTGCGATCGGTCCCCGGAGCTGAAGAACGGGGAGAGCTGTGTGTAAACACAGCTTCCCCATTCTTCACTGTGGCACTGTCATTGATCGTCTGTTCCCTGATATGGGGAAAGGCGATCAATGATATCACATGTCCAGCCCCGCCCCCCTATAGTTAGAAACACATATGAGGTCACACTTTACCCCTTCAGCGCCCCCTAGTGGTTAACTCCCAAACTGCAATTGTCATTTTCACAGTAAACAATGCATTTTATAGCATTTTTTGCTGTGAAAATTACAATGGTCCCAACAATGTGTCAAAATTGTCCGATGTATCCGCCATAATGCCGCAGTCACGGAAAAAATCACTGATCGCCGCCATTTGTAGTAAAAAAAAATTATAAAAAAAAATGCAATAAAACTATCCCCTATTTTGTAAACGCTATAAATTTTTCGCAAACCAATCGATAAACGCTTATTGCAATTTTTTTTTTTTTTTTTACCAAAAATATGTACAAGAATACGTATTGGCAAAAAAAATAAAAATTATATCTTTTTTGGGGGTATTTATTATAGCAAAAAGTAAAAAATATTGTTTTTTTTTTCAAAATTGTTGCTCTATTTTTGTCTATAGCGCAAAAAAATAAAAACCGCAGAGGTGATCAAATGCCACCAAAAGAAAGCTCTATTTGTGGGGAAAAAAGGACGCCGATTTTGTTTGGGAGCCACGTCGCACGACCGCGCAATTGTCAGTTAAAGCGACGCAGTGCCGAATCGCAAAAACTGGCTAGGTCCTTTACCTGCATAATGGTCTGAGTCTTAAGTGGTTAATGCAGCTCAACCAATCTGGTGTGAATGAGCTCTAATTCCCCGTACACACGTGCGGGATTTCCGACGGGAAAAATTCCCGTCAGAAATATCGAGGGGAAAACCGAAAACCTGCTCGGTCAGTCTTTCCCCTAAACACGGCCGGTTTTCCCAACAGTGTGTATGCTCCATCGCAGTTTTTCCCATATGAAAATTGACAAAAATGTTTGCTATCTATTTACTCGGCGTAACATCATCTTTCACATTATACAATTTTGGGCTAATTTTACTGTTTAGATTTAAAACACTGCTGCGCAAATACTGTGTGACATAAAGAAAAAAAATAATAAAAATATATATATATAATATTTGGGGGTTCTAAGTAATTTTGTAGCAAAAAATCAGTATTTTAACTTGTAAGCAACAAATGTCAGAAATAGGCTAATGCGTACACACGATCGGAAATTCCGACAAGAAAACCGTGGATTTTTTATGACGGAATGTTGTCTCAAACTTGTGTTGCATACACTCAGTCACACAAATCTTGTTGGGTATTTCGACCGCCAAGAATACCGTAATGTATAACACGTACAACGAGCTGAGATAAATGAAGTTCAATAGGCAGTTTGGCTCTTCTGCTTGATTCTGAGCATGCGTGTTTTTTTGCGCGTCGGTTTTGCATACAGACGAGTGGATTTTCCGATAGAAACTTTTTCTGTCTGAAAAATAGAGAACCAGCTCTCAATCTTTTGTTGGCAGAAGTTCCGACAGAAAAAGTCAGATGGAGCCTACACATGTTCGGAATTCGGAATCAGACTTTTCTTGTCGGAATTTCCAATCGTGTGTACGCGGCATTAGTCGTCAAAGGGTTAAAAAATACATTTAGCTATTTATAAACTGTTATACAATTGAATTCCTTGATATGTTTTCTTTCTTTTGTATATCAGTGCATGTCAGATAGGTCTTTTAATTATTCCATACTGTATTAGAACAAATAAAAGCGCAATCTAATATCTATGGGCAATATGAACACTTAAGCTGGCAATACATTAGTAGAATTTTGTTAAAAATTGGAACAATTGTAACTTTTTCTAACCATTAGTGGGTTACATTGATGCTTGTTTTTGACCACAGTGACAATAAAATGTGAAGAAGGATGTAACATTTTTCTCCAAAAAATGTATTTACGAAAGTGGATGTGTTTTTTGTTTGGTAAATTACTGTATATACTTGAGTATAAGCTGACCCGAATATAAGCTGAGGGACCTAATTTTACCACAAAAAAAATGCAAAACGTATTGACTTGAGTATAAGCCTAGGGTGTCCATCTGCATGCCTCACTGTGCCCATGTCCATGCCTCACTATGTCCATGCCTCACTATGTCCATGCCTCACTGTTCCCATGCCTCACTGTTCCCATGCCTCACTATGTCCATGCCTCACTGTGCCCATGTCTCACTGTGTCCATGCCTCACTGCGCCCATGCCTCACTGTGTCCATGACTAGACTTACGTTTAACATGGGAGTATATAGAAGGGGTGCCCGGCTTTGAAAAATCGGTGCTTCCCGGCCATAGGTCTCCCAGACATTAAACTTTGCACACTTGTAGAACTGGGGCTACATGTGTGCCAAGTTTTGGGTCCAGGGGACCTACGGCCGGCCGGTACCGGTTCCCCAAATTTACCATTTAACATGGGAGTGTATGGAAGGGGTGCCCGACTTTGAAAAATCGTTGCTCCCTGGCCGTAGGTCCCCCCGACAACAGACTTTACACACTTGTAGAGGAAGAGTGGGGCTATATGTGTGCCAAGGGAACCTACGGCTGGCTGGTACCAGGTCCCCAAAGTACGGGAGATTAGGTGCAAGAAGGTGACTCGAGTATAAGCCGAAGGGGGGTATTTTCAGCACATACTCGAGTATATACGCAGTGGCGTAGCGTGGGCGGTGCAAGAGGGGCCACCGCTCCAGGCACAAAATTTAGAGGGGCGCTGTCACAAGTGTGGAGAGGAGGGAGCGCCAACAACAGATGGAACATAGTAACATATGCATGATATCAGCAATCCAGACTTTACCAGTCATTATCAAGCACGCTCTCCTCTTCCCTACAGCCACCGCTGTCTCACACAGTGGATCATATGACCAGACTGGAGCTAGCTGAAAAACGGTAAGTCCATGGGTCAGGGGGCGCAGATTACTTGCCTCGCCTCAGGCGCTGACAACCCACGCTACGCCACTGTATATACAGTACACTCATTCCAAAATCAAATATTAAAAGCTAACATAATTTTGAACTACTTTTGATTAAGATCCTTTTTAGTCATCGAATGTACCAATAATTTTTTGTACAAATTTTCCTATAAACATTTGTTTGATAATCTACTAGTGTACAGCCAGCTTTATTTTCAATAATGAGGTTTAGAACTGTAGTTATGGAAATGTGATCTAATGGGAATACTTCTCTGTGATGCTCTATAGGGTTCATGTGGGTCATGCTGGGCTTTCAGCTCAGTAGGGGCCCTGGAAGGCCAACTAAAGAAGAAAACGAAGAAACTAGTGGTTCTCAGTCCTCAGAACCTGGTAGACTGTGTGAAGAAGAATGATGGGTGTGGAGGAGGCTACATGACCAATGCGTTTGAGTACGTGAGGGACAATAAAGGCATTGACTCGGAAAAAGCCTATCCTTACACTGGAGAGGTGAGTACTCATTCATAAACCATTCTGTAAATTCTTATATAAGCTTTACCATGTTAATGTACCTTCTTGTTCTTAAATTTGCACATTGACTTCAGGTACTTGGTGACTCTACAAATACGGTCCTTCTCCAGGCTCTTCCTGCTACAGTGCATTGCAAATGTATTCCCCCCCCCCCCCCCTTGCCAGATAAGCCCACAACTTTGAAGTTTTATTATTTAATTTTTTTGTGAAGCAAACATCAAATAGGACAAAATAACAGAAAAAGTCAATGAGCTTTATCAGTGTGTTTGGGGTCATTGTCCTGCTGGAAGGTGAACCTCCATCCTAGCCTCAAATCACACACAGAGTGGTACAGGTTTTGCTCAAGAATATCTCTGTATTTAGCATCATCTATCTTTCCCTCAACTCTGACCAGTTTCCCAGTCTGAATGCTGAAAAACATCCCCACAGCATGATGCTGCCACCGCCCTGTTTCACGGTGGGGATGGTGTTCTTTGGGTGATGTGATGTGTTGGGTTTGTGCCAGACATAGCGTTTCCTTTGATGGCCAAAAAGTTAAATTTTTGTCTCATCAGACCAGAGCCCCTTCCTCTATACATTTTGGGAGTCTCCCACATGCCTTTTCGCAAAATCAAAACGTGCCATTTTGTTTTTTTGCTGAAAGTAATATCTTTCTTCTGTCCACTCTGCCATAAAGCCCAACTCTATGGAGCGTAGGGCTTATTGTCGTCCTATGTACAGATACTCCAGTCTCTGCTGTGGAACTCTGCAGCTCCTCAGGGTTACCTTAGGTCTCTGCGCTCCTCTCTGATTAATGCCTTCCTTGCCCGGTCTGTGAGTTTTGGTGTGCGGCCGTCTCTTGGCAGGTTTGCTGTTGTGCCACCATGTTCTTTCCATTTGGTTATGATAGATTTGATGGTGCTCCTAGGGATCATCAAAGATTTGGATATTTTTTTATAACCTAACCCTGACTTGTACTTCTCAACAACATTGTCCTTTACTTGTTTGGAGAGTTCCTTGGTCTTCATGGCAGTGTTTGGTTAGTGGTGCCTCTTACTTAGGTGTTGCAGCCTCTGGGGCCTTTCATAAAGGTGTGTCTATGTAATGACACAATGGTTGAGTAAGGCTGCGTTAGACCGAATAAACTCATGTGTGATGTTTGATCTTCCTAGGACCAGACCTGTAACTACACCACAGCAGGCAAAGCTGCTAAATGTAAATCATATAAAGAAGTCAAGGAGGGCAGTGAGAAGGCGCTGAAGAAGGCTGTAGCCACAGTTGGACCGATCTCAGTGGGCATAGATGCCAGTCTGTCCACCTTCCAGTATTACAGTACAGGTAAATTTTGTCAAATTTTTAAATAAATTGGAGTAATAGCTGCCAATCAGAGTTCAGCTTTAATTTTGTAATCATGTACTGTAGGTTATAACTGCTATTTTACAATTTCACTATCATGTAATAGGATTTATACCATGCTCTGCATATCACTGCTTCAACCTGGCCTGGCATTTTTGGCATTTGCTAAAGGGGTGCTTATATACAGTAGTTCCATGGTTAATGAGGTTGTAATAAAATAAAAAAATAAAATAAAAAAATGACTTTGGCCTCGCAACTACTTTAGTATCGGTACAAAGAAAGGAAAAATAACCTCCCCCCCAGAAGGAACTGATGCTTACAAAACTTTCCTAAGCTCCAACAGCGCGTTGCGTCACGCTGACGTGTTTTGTATTGCATTGCAGAAAACTGTAGACATGCTGCACCAACGCACTTGTAGGATGTGAACAGGACACTTATAGGTAGATTCACATAGAACGATGCAAAGTTGCGGCGGCGTAGCCTAGCGTGTTTACACTACTCCGCCTTAAGTAAGAGAGGAAAGTACATGATTCTGAAAGCACTTACCTCCTTACTTAGGGCAGCGTAGTGTAAACACGGCGGGCGTAAGGGCGCCTAATTCAAATTGGTTGGAGGGGGGTGTGTTGTATGGAAACGAGGCTTGACCTCACGTTTTTTGACGTTTCTTGCTACTGCGCATGCGCCGGGCGCATACATTTCCCAGTGCGCATTGCGGCTAAGTACGCCGCACGGGCCTATTGATTTCGACGTGGACGTAAACGACGTAAATCCCGATTCGTGGATGACTTACGCAAACGACGTAAAAAATTCGAACCTCGCGGCGGGAACGGCGGCCATACTTTAACATTGTTATTCCACCTCATAGGTGGAATAACTTTAGGCCGCCTAAGGCCTTACGGAAACGACGTAATTCGACTGCGGCGGGCTGGCGTACGTTCGGGAATCGGCGTACAAGCTCATTTACATAATCTACGCCGGCCGCAATGGAAGCGCCACCTAGCAGCCATCCGAAAAATTGCAAGCTAAGATAGAACGGCGCAAGCCGTCCTATCTTAGCCTTGTTTAAGCGTATCTCTGTTTGAGCATACACTTAAACAAACGGCGGCGTAGCTTCTGAGTTAGGTCGGCTTATCTACTGCCTAAGCCGGCCTAACTCTTTGTGAATCTACCTAATAGAGAACAATTGTTTTTTTTACATGTGTAAACTGGGAGTGATTCTTACTGTGGGGGGAGGGGACTGACTGGGGGAGGTGGCCGATGCTGTGTCCCTATATACAAGGGACACAGCGTCGGTCTCCTCTCTCCCTGACAGGACGTGGAGCTCTGTGTTTACACACAGAGCTCCACGTCCCTGCTGTCACCGCCGATCGCGGGAAGCTGGCGGACATCGCGGCCACCAGGCACGCGCATCGACTTCTCAGCGATGTGCCGGGCACAGTGTTTCCCCACTGCGCGCCCCCAGCGGCGCGCACGGGGAATGTAAATAGCAGGACGTCCAGGGACGTCCACCCGGCACTTGAGAGCCGCGCTGTGGACGTCTTTCGTCTATATCGTGGGTCTCAAGTGGTTAATTCTGTATTGTTGTTACATGCTTTTCTTCTGTACTGCCAATACAGGTGTACTGTATATTATGACCCAGAATGCAATGCGGCAGATATTGGCCATGCTGTGCTTGCTGTTGACTATGGAGTACAGAAAATTCCTTCAGCCGATTCCGAGCGAAAATTCCTGAAAGGACAAGCTCCAAAATGTTTCTCGTACAGGAACAGAACGAATGATTTTCGTTAAATTTTTCGTAAAAAAAAAAAAAACAGAAATGAAAGAATGCCCATGATCAGAAACAATAAGCAAAAAAAAGTATTTTTCATACAAATCTTTCCTTCATCGGTTCCAATTTGCTGTGAAACAACAAGGAAAATCAGATGATCGTTCCCCCAATTTTCTTATAGTGTACCCCACATTAAAACTATATATTTATTTATTTATTTATGGTATATGTATTTTCTATAGACCAATCACCAATGTAACCTTTGCTATTGTTCATACTGAAGATCAAGGCTGTATATTGCAGAGGTAGATACTGTAAAATAAAGAAGATTTATTATCACATTGAAGATGCATAACAGTGTATGGTTGGAATGATCATAGGTAAAAGGGGAGCATGTGGAAAAATATAATATTGGTTAGTGTTGGGGGGGGGGGGGGGGTTAAGGAAAACAAGGATGTGTCCTCCTATTCTGTATTGTTATTACATGCTTTTCTTCTGTACTGCCAATACAGGTGTATATTATGACCCAGAATGCAATGCGGCAGATATTGACCATGCTGTGCTTGCTGTTGGCTATGGGGTACAGAAGAAACAGAAGTACTGGATTATTAAGAACAGGTACTTTACTTAGTGCAAGCCAGAAATGTTATGTATTGTAATCAGTGAGATTTTTTTTAATTCATGTCTTTTTATTAACATGAACCTGTCATTTTTTTTTTTTTAGGTGTCTTAACCACTTTAATACCGGGCATTTCACCCCATTCCTGCCCAGACCAATTTTTAGTTTTCAGTGCTGTTGCACTTTGAATGACAATTGCGCAGTCATGCAACACTGTACCCAAATGAATTTTTTTTTACCACAAATAGAGCTTTCTTTTGGTGGTATTTGATCACCTCTGCGTTTTATATTTTTTTGCGCTATAAACAAAAGAAGAGTCACAATTTTGAAAAAAACACATTTTTTTTTACTTTTTAATTTAATAAATATCACAATTTTGTTTTTGTTTTGTTTTTTCCTCAGTTTAGACCGATACGTATTCTTCTACATATTTTTGGTAAAAAAAAATGTCGCAATAAACGTTTATTGATTGGTTTGCCCAAAAGTTATAGCGTCTACTAAATAGGGGATAGATTTATTTTATTTTTCTTTATTAATTTTTTTTACTAGTAATGGCGGCAATGTGTGATTTTTATTGTGACCGTGATATAACGACGGACCGATCAGACACTTTTGACGCGTTTTTGGGACCATTTACATTCAAAGTTGGGCACCCCTTCTATAGACTCCCATGTTGAACGATAATTTCTCTGGTAAATTTGGGGACCCGGTACTGGCCGGTCATAGGTCCCCTGGACCCGAACCTTGGCACACGTGTAGCTCCAGTTCTCCTCCACAAGTGTGCAAAGTTTGCTGTCTGGGGGACCTACGGCCGGAGAGCACCGATTTTTCAAACCATGCACCCCTTCTATATACTCCCATGTTAAACGTGAGGCATGGGCACAGTGAGGCATGGGCACAGTGAGGCGTGAGGCACAGTGAGGCATGGGCACAGTGAGGCATGGACACAGTGAGGCATGGACACAGTGAGGCACAGTGAGGCATGGGCACAGTGAGGCATGGGCACAGTGAGGTGTGGGCACAGTGAGGTATGGGCACAGTGAGGTATGGGCACAGGGAGGCATGGACACAGTGAGGCACAGTGAGGCACAGTGAGGCATGCAGATGGACACCCTAGGCCAGGGGTCTCCAAACTTTTTAAACAAAGGGCCAGTTTAGTGTCCTTCGGACTTTACGGGGGCCGAACTGTGGCCAGTGTGAGTAGAAAATGTCCTGGCATTAGTGGGAGTAAAAATTGCCCCATCATTAGTTTTAACATTTTGATTTTAGCAGGAAGAATAGTGTTCCATGGTTGGTATCAATGGAAGGAATAGTGCCCTGTCGATGGTGTCAGTGGGAGGAATAGTGCACCATGGTTGGTATCAATGGAAGCGATAGTGCTCCTTTAACGGTGTCAGTGGAAGGAATAGTGCCCCATCATTGGACTCAGCAGGAGGAGTAGTGCCCTATCGATGGTGCCAGTGGGAGAAATAGTGTCCCATCCTTGGTGTCAGTTGGAGGAATAATGTCTCAAGGGCCAGATAGAGGCAGGCAAAGGGCCGCATTTGGCCCCCGGGCCGCAGTTTGGAGACCACTGCCCTAGGCTTATACTCGAGTCAATACGTTTTCCCAGTTTTTTTGTGATAAAATTAGGTGCCTCGGCTTATACTCAAGTATATACGGTATATTAGACCTGTTTATTATATTGTTTATTTAGCACAGATTATTTAGTAATGTTTATTAGCACCGAGTAAGCACCACATTATTCTGCTTTTTATTTTTATATTATTTTAGCGTGAGAACACCTTGTATGTTGGCAGCTTCTCATTAACTTCCCATTTTTAATATTGGTTTGCGCATTAGTATTCATACTTTACATGGTCCTCCATGTCATCCAATTATCATTTTTTTTCTCCACAGCTGGGGCGAGGATTGGGGTGATAAAGGCTACATCCTAATGGCCAGAGACAAAAATAATGCTTGCGGCATCGCCAACCTCGCCAGCTACCCCCTGATGTGACCTGTACAGAATGCACGAAGAGGACCCCACATAGACCGGTCATCTCTGGAACCCCGATGTCCTTCTTATCCTTTTTTATTCCTTTGAATGAGCACTTTCTATGTCATAGGGAGTCACACAAATTTCAATGTTTACACAAATTTGCCTTTATATAAAGCCAATCAGTAAATTCTCTTCTAGGGCTCTTGGATACGGACATACAGAGTAAAATCTGTCTGTTGGGAGCCACAGTTGCAGCTCAATTCAGCCCATTGACAGGCATTGCAGAATACACTGTGTGTGGCTACATCCGTGTAACAATGGCCACTTGAGTTTCCAAGTGTATGGGTGTATTTTTCAAAGCGTCAAAGTTTGTGTGAATACGCCATTGCCCATGGTTATGCGCAGGGCTGGTGCAAGGATTTTTGACACACTAGGAAAAACCTAATTTTGCCGCCCCCTTTGCCTTGCCCATGTATACCTCACCAGCGCCCATTAATGCAGCCTCACCAGCGCCAATCAAATGCAGCCTCACCAGCGCCCATCAAATGCAGCCTCACCAGCGCCCATCAAATGCAGCCTCACCAGTGCCCATCAAATGCAGCCTCACCAGCGCCCATCAAATGCAGCCTCACCAGTGCCCATCAAATGCAGCCTAACCAGCGCCCATCAAATGTAGCCTCACCAGCGCCCATTAATGCAGCCTCACCAGCGCCCATCAAATGCAGCCACACCAGTGCCCATCAAATGCAGCCTCACCAGTGCCCATCAAATGCAGCCTAACCAGCGCCCATCAAATGTAGCCTCACCAGCGCCCATCAAATGCAGCCTTACCAGCGCCCATCAAATGCAGCCTCACCAGCGCCCATCAAATGCAGCCTCACCAGCGCCCATCAAATGCAGCCTCACCAGCGCCCATTAATGCAGCCTCACCAGCGACCATTAATGCAGTCTCACCAGCGCCCATTAAATGCAGCCTTACCAGCGCTCCATCAATGCAGCCTCACCAGCGCACATTAATGCAGCCTCACCAGCGCCCATCAATTCAGCCTACCAGTGCCCATTAATAAATGTTTGCTTGCTTCCATTCATTCTGGAGTCGGGATACAGACACAGTCCTCCGGTGCCGCTGAGCCTCTGACACTATGTGCGAACGGAGCAGTGACTGCCTGCTGATTCTGAGACGTAGTTGCTTGCAACAGAGACCGGTGCCAGTGGCCGGGCACTCTAGGCGGCTGCCTAGTTTGCCTAGTGGTAGCCCCGGCCCTGGTTATGTGCCTATAGCCAGGCACAGCATATATTGCAATGCAAGTCAATGGGCTAAGCTCCCAGGTGCCACAACAACAGGCAGATTTTACTCCCTGAGCCCATAAACTTTAACCTCATTAAAAGTTTTTTTTTTTTTTTTTATATTAAGTCCACTAATTTCATTAAAAATTGAGTGATCCTGCCACAAATGTCCTTGTTCAGACACTTCCTGATACGCCGGCGTAACTCTTTGTGAATCCAGCTATATGTAAAGTTGTTTTATTGCATTGTTTTCATTATAAACGTGGGATGTGTGGACGTTCGCGCTAGCTGCACGCTAAAATGATCCGCTTTATAGACATGTGCACTGCCAAAAAATGTGTTAGTTTTCATTTTTTTTCCGGGTCATTCGTTATGATCGCAATTCGTAAATTTGAAAATTTCTAAATTCGAAAATCTGAAAATAAGAAAGAAAATCAGAAAATTTGAAAGAATAACTAACCAATAATACCAATTTATTAAATTATAGGTATTGGAGTTTCCTTTCAAATTTGGCTGTTAGTAAACATAACAAATAGAAATGTATCCAAAGTTATGAATTAACCCGAAATAACGAATGCTGCATCTAACCAAATGGAACGGAACAAATTAATAATTAATAATAATAAAACGTTTTTATTATTATATTTGTTATTTATTAGTATTCATTTGTTATGTTCCATTAGTTTAGATACGGCATTCGTTATTTCGGATAATTCGTAACTTTGGATAAATTCGTATTCCTTGCGTTCACTAATGCCTCGTACACATGGCCGGACTTTCCGAGAATAAAAGTCCGGGGGGCTTTTTTCCTAGGAAAGTCCGGCCGTGTGTAGCCTCCATCAGACTTTTATTCTCGGCAGTCCGATGGACCTTAGATAGAGAACCTGTTCTCTTTCTTTCTGATGGACTGCACGGGTCAAAAGTCCGACCGTGTGTACGAGGCATTACAGCCAAATTTGAAACTCCAATGCCTATATTTTAATAGTTAGTTATTATTAGTTAGATATTATTTAGAATTTTCTGATTTTCTTTCTTTTTTTTTATATTTTCAAATTTAGGAATTGCGATCATAACGAATGATCCAAGAAACGTAAAAAAAAATATATTAATTCGGCACTGCACATGTCTATAAAGCGGATCATTTTAGCTATTATTATTATTAGTTAGTTATTATTTCAGATTTTCGAATTTTGGGGTTTTCTGATTCTTGAATTTTGAATTTACGAATTTTCGAATATTCAGGAAAAATTTGTTAAACGGGTTTTCGCAAATTCGGATATTTCCAAATCAACAAATTTGTCGCAATTCGCTAAAAAACTAATTCCGAACGAAACAAATTGCACATGTCTACCGCTTTAGTTGCTGCTGTGTGCCTTACGTTTTTTATAACACAGGGCACTGTTTTTTCTTTTTTTACTTTATTAAAAAGGCAGATTGGGGTTGTGCCGCAACCGCTCTGCGCCCAGTTATAATGTACTTGGCTGCAGTGCTGCAGGTTTCTAAGGGTTAATCCAGGCAGCTGTATGGCGACATATCACCTCCAAACTGCCTGTCACTCTTCTTACGGGTGGCACTGACAGCCTCTAGTGTAAATGAGCCGTAGGAGTCTGGAACTCTTGGATTTCAAACTTTTAGTCATTATTGGATATTGATGATGATGATTTTTGTTTTTGTAATAGTAATTTTTGTACTGTGATCAATAAATGTTCAATAAGTAAAATAAAACAAATGTCTCTGATCTCTTTTTATTTAATTATTTCAGGTGTCTGTTCATACTTGCATTGGGTTGATTTACTAAACTAATGGGGATTATTTATTTGCCAATGTTCACTGAGCCTAGTAAGTAAGGTGGAGTTCTGGTCACTTCATTCAACCAATATTGTGTTCGCAAAAATCCTTCATTTGTATGGCCTTTGCATATGATCTTTGCTAAGTCTACAGCCTCTAGGCCTTTAGAAAAAAAATCATAGTATTTTGAGTATAGGAACAAGCAGTGGCATTGCTGATTGACAACACTTTAGCAGCTGGTATCTGTCCCAGCCAGCTGCATGTTAGCAGTGTGAGAGTGCTAAGAGAAGTTTCCTGCAGGTTCCTCCTCTGCTTTGGTGTGTCTTCTGACAGGACAGGAGGAGGAGCCTTGGAAGGAGATTTCCCGGCGCTGAGGTCCCGGTAACTGATAACCAGTAAGTCTGTGCTGGGGACAGGAATCTGAGGATTTGTGCAATAAGAGGAAGGGGGGATTTATGCTGAGAGGAATTAAGAGGTTTTTTTTTTATGGGAAAATCTGGAGGCGAGTGCCTTTGTATTGAGGTGGGGGTTGTGCTTGTAGGGGGGAATTGCCAGGGAGGAATTAAATAAGAAGATTTGTGCTGAGGGTGGCCTGGGTGGGGGAATAAGAGAATCTGTGCTAGAAGAGGGGTTTAATACTGAAAGGGGTATATGGGGGTGGGGATTTGTGATCAGAGGGGAGATTGGGGGGGTCATAAGATCATCTGTGTAAGAAGGAGGGGTTTGGGAGGGATTTATGCTAAAGGGAGGGATTTATGCTAAAGGGAGGGATTTGTGCTGGGGGGGATCTGTGCAGGGAGGGGGGAAATGGGGGGGATGATTTGTGCTGAGAGGGGGGATTTGGGAGGTAAAAGAATTTGTATGAGAAGAAGGGGTTTGGGGGGATTTATACTGGGAAGAGGGATATAGGGGGCATTTTGTGCTGAGAAGGGGGATGTGTGCTGCAAGGGGGTATATGAGGGTGAGGACTTGTGCTGGTAGGGGGAAATGGAGGGGAAGTAATGTGCTGAGAGGGGGTATTTGTACTGGAAGGGGGCATATGGGGGTGAGAATTTTTGTTAAGAGGGGGAATTTTGGGGAGGGGATTTGTGCTGAGAGGGCGGATGAGGGAAGGAGAAAGAGGAATTGTGCTAGGAGGGGCACTCTGCCCCCCAGAGTGCCCCTCACCCCCATATACCCCTCCTAGCACAATTCCTCTTGGGGTGACACCATGTTTTACTGCACCGGGTGACACTAACCCTAGTGGGAACAAGCAGTTCATGTGTGTGAACCATTCAATAAATGGTGCAATGATTACATCATTATACTGCAGTATAGCACATTAAAAATCTGCTGGGTGCAGACTCAGAACGCCAAATCTGCAATTGAAAGACACAAAGTATTGGCCTTATAAAGCATAAAAATAAATGTAATAAATAAATACAAGCAGCAATACTAATAATAAAATAAACTTTATAAGGAATTTATATAATTCATAAAGAATGACTCAAAGAAATTTGTTCAGCAGGAACCAACTGTTTACTTATATCTTTTGACCACCAGAAATCACTGGCAGACTTTTAACTTCTTCTGAATTAGCTGGGTTAACAGAGGTCACAGTCAGATGGATAGTGAAATGTAGTAGACTGAAGTAGCTTGTCAGGTCACCTGTGGTCAGGTGACAAGTGCACCCCGTTTGGTTCAGGGATGCACCACAGGGTAGTGAACCCTATGGCCGACTGGTGCGATCAGAGAGAAAGCGTGAGCCCAAGATTCCCCAGGGCGTGGAGTCTAAGACCCAACTTTGTGTTCACCAGAGCCTCTGGTGGTGAGGATGGCCTTCGCCGCAGCTGGATCCAGGTCACGACCCCTGGGGTCCCCAAGGTCACGCTTCGCAGGGAGAGAGGGGAAGCAGCAACCAGGACAAGCGATAGTGATGGGTAAGCCGAGGTCGGGGCAACTGGCAGACAAGGGTAAACAAGGAACAGGCCAAGGGTCAGGGAAACAGGCAAACAGGAGAAGTCAGAGACGAGCCAAGGTCAGTACACAGGAAGGTAAACGTAACACACTGCAGACAGGAACAAGCTACAAACAAAGGTTGAACAGCACTGCAGACCTGTAGTGCAACAGTTAATATAGACTTCCTGGGGTGGGGCCACACAGGGAGGAAGGTGATAAAAGACAGCCAGAAAGAGGGTCAGGCCTCTAATGGACACATGAGACAGGTAAGCTGCCAGACTTTATTGCATAACCATGACATAGCTGCAATATACATTTTTACCACCAGAGGTCACCATCAGGTGGATGGATAACTGCAGTAGCTGTAATATACTTTTTCACCAGTAGATGGTGCCATCATATTAATGGTGAACAGCAGTACCTGCATAGTACATTTTCAACACCTGAGAGTGCTCTTAGACATATGGTAAAGAGCAGTAGCTGCAATGTACTTTTCCACCACCAGAGAATGCTATGTGACAGATGATGAACTGTAATAAACGGCAGTAATTGCAATGTATATAAATTAATAAACTGATGCTGCGCTATCCCAACACACCTACATAAATGCAGCTCTAATGTGAATAAAATATGAATGCGTGATGCAATAATAAAATATACAAATACTGTACCAGAGTGTTTGTGATTAATATAAAGCTCTAAGCATAGGCAAAAATAAACCTATATAAAAAGTGACATGGCAATCTAAATGTAAAGGGTCTCTTCAATGACTTCCAAAATGGACAATAGTGGTGAATAAATATCTTCTTTCTTGTGCCACCACTCTGCTCACAGAACTCTCACCTTCATATGGATGTATACACACAATAATATCTCAATCCAGCAAGGTAACATCAGCTTAGGGTTATCCGACACATCCTTTCCACTAGAGGCTCTCCTCTAGTTTGTTTCCCAGGTTCCAATATGAATACAGTCAGGCTCCTTTAACACTTCTGTATATCATGCAACATCACACTCCAAGGTCAGAGCCGATGCATTCTACTGCGTGAAGCGCCATGTTATTGGGGTCTGAGCTAAAAAAAATGTATAGATCCTACAGCAGCTAAATTATGGGCTGATCTTAATCTTTACAGCCCTGTCCTCTTGCAGTTTGATCATGGTTTGAAAATGGCAATATGACTTTTCACCACTAGAGGGCATCATCAGATGTATTGTGAAATGCAGTAACTGCAATATCCTCTTCCATGGCCAAGGGGCGCCATCATACTAATGGTGAACTGCAGTGTCTGCAATACACTTTTACACCACAAGAGGGGCCATCAGACGTATGCAGTGTCTGCAGTATACTTTTCCACCACCGGATGGCGCCATCATACTAATAGTGTAATGCTGTATCTGCAAAATACTTTACCACCACAAGATGGCACCATCAGATGTTTGGTAAAATTCAGTAGCTGCAATATACTTTTTTTTTTTTTTACCACCAGAGGGCATGATGAGACAGATGAAAGATAATAAACAACAGTAATTACATATTACTTTTTACCACTAGAGGGTACCATCAGATTTATTGTAAAATGCAGTATCTGTAATATACTCTTTTACCACCAGAGGACGCAATCAGATGGACGATGACATGCAGTAGCTGCAATATACTTTTCCACCATGAGAGGGTGAAATTAGATGGATGGTGAACTTTAATAAACTACGGTAACTGCAATATACTTTTCCACCACCAGAGGGAGCCACCATACTTATGGTAAACTGCAGGTTGGCTGGCGGATTAGAGACGTGTGAAGACCGGGGAGGATTTTGTTGCGTAGGACTCATTGAGGTCAATGTCTCTGGTGAGCCTCCACCTGGTAGTGGGAAGAGGGAATGTTTTTGTCTATGAGAGAATTTGGAAAAGTATTAGAAGCAGTGAAAGGTGGAAGAGTGAGTGAGTGACACCTGGTGGTTATTTACACCACCGGAGGGCACCAGCAGACAGATGGAGAACTGTAATAAACTGCAGTAGCTGCAGTATACTTTTTCACCACTAGAGGGCGCCATCAGACATATGGTAAACTGCAGTAGCTGCAATATACCTTTTTACCACCAGATGGTGCCGTCATACTGATGGTGAATTGAAGTATTTGTATAAAACATTTTCAACAGCTGTCACTCTCAGACAGGTGATGAAATGCAGCAGCTGCAATATAATTTTTTCCTCCAGAGGGCGGAATCAGACATATGAACTAATAAACTGCAGTAACTACAATATATCCTTTCACCACTAGAGGGCATAATCAGATGCATGGGGGAAATGTAAAAGCTGTAATATACTTTTCCACCAGGCAGTGTATATCTGGGGCCCGCACCCTCACCCCTGTCACATTCAGACCAGTGGATGTGTCCTTGCAGCCGTTGCATCCTAATAGACTTCAATGGGCTTCCTGCATGCAGCATCTGGAAGCTAAGACAGCAGAATGGCGTCAAGGTGGAAAAAAAAGTATAAATATACAGATATCGATTATCAGCCTGGTTATAACATTGTCAGCCTGGTTACAACATAAAAGATAACTGCTTCAGCTTGTCTCCGCTGGGAGCCACACCCGCTAACGTGTTTCACTCGCCCACGGGTTTAGTCTATGTTGTTTTTTTCAGAAGGCAATTGGGTGTTTAGCAAAAGGGATCTGGGTGACCACTCAATCATTTTTACTGCATTGAGAAGGACCGCCTATACCTGATGCCACCTGTGGTGGTTTTCAGGCTTTCTCATTCCTCCAGGGTGCCCAGGACCATAGTAAATGGTGGTAACTTCCATTCCTCAATCCCCCTGCAAAGAATGAACCCAAAAGCGACATATATTTTGTGACTTCCCATTACACAGCTATCATTGCTCAGCTACTGTAGTTAAAAAATGCAGCTAGTTAAGCATGATCTGTGCTTGATTAGCTCCATTAGAGGGCAGGGGAGACATTGGGGGCTAAGAAGCCCTTTATGTCTTCAGAAAGAAGACATGTCTCCTGCCTATGCTCTCATATAGGGAGATTGTTAGTCCCCTTGTGATAGCAATAAAGTTACATGAAATAATTAGAAAAATTTGTAAAAGCAATTGTCATAAAATAAATAAAAATAATAATGAAGAAGGGGATATACCCTAAATTATTGTCCTGAAAATTTTTATTTTTTTGTTTTGGGTGGGGGCTCATCCGGGATGACAAATTCATTGTTAGTGCAAAGCTGCTCTATATCATGTGTATGTCATCAAGCAAATCAAGAGGTGCTTTATCTGCATATACAATTCTGTCTTTATGAAGGCTATTGTGGAACCTTGGCACTTTCAGTCATTAGCTATAAGTCAATTGCACCACCAATGAAGAGAGAGAGCCTGGGACCCTCTAAACTTCCTTCTGTAATTCCAACTTACAGTGTGAGCGTGCCCTCATCACATCGTTGACCTCATGCTGACGGTAGCCTCACTTTGGTCGTCCCAAATACACAAACAGGGCCACTTGAAAAGATAGAAGGAGAAAAAGTCTATGGGAAGCAATATAGAAGGTGGACGAGCTTACAGTCTTAAGCCCCATACACACTATCAGTTTTCCTGATGGTTTTCTCTTCAGGTTTACCAAAACCATCTAATATGAGGTCAAACCTTAAGCGTTTCAATTTGAATGCAATCAGGCAGGTCCTTGTACTACATGGTTTTGGTAAACCTGAAGAGAAAACCAGCAGGAAAACTGATAGTGTATATGGGGCTTGAGGGTTGTACCGATACTGGTATCGTTGCCGATACCAAGCATTTGCCCGAGTACTTGTACAAATGCTCCGATGCTTGATCCGATACCTGGGCAGTCAGGGATGATCGGTGGGGGAGTTACAAGCACCGATCCCCTCGTATAGATCTCAATAAAGCAGCTGACAGCCGCTTCTCCTCCTCTCCCTGTATTGTCGGGCAGGCTCGGCAACTCTCGCGCTGACGTCCTGTACATCCAGGACGTGAGCGCGGAAGGAGCCGAGACTGCCCGACTATACCCGAGTGTACTGCGCTCGGTATATGTCGGCGCAGTATTCAAACTCGGCACGGGAAAGCGGGTATCGGCGTATACCGCGCACCCACGATTTTGCCCTGATTTTCAGGGCAAAAAAGTGCGCGGTATACGCCAATAAATATGGTATATATAGAACCATATCCAATATTTACTAATGTTTGATTCCCTACATCGGGTCCATCGAATGGAGATTGGATGGTGTATGGACCAACTATATTGTAGATCTGATATGGGGAATTATCTGACCACCAATGGATCCTAGTTTGAATATTTGATCTAATAACATGCCTATGATTGAAAGGCATGCATGATATGGGTGTCTGAATGCATGACTTTTTTGTACTCCAATAGGGAGATGTTTTATGTTTGTGCAGGGCAGCACACGACAACATTGGCCCGGATTCAGAGAGCAATTGCGCCTGCGTAACCATAGTTACGCAGCGCAATTGCTGACTTGCTCCGGCGTTACGAATGCTCCTGATTCAGGAACATCGTAACGCCGACTGCAGCCTAAAATCTGCGTGGCATAAGGCTCTTATGCCACGCATATCTTAGGCTGCATTCTTGCAATGGCTGCTAGGGGGCGCTCCCATTGTGCTCAGTGTATAGTATGCAAATTGCATACTAACACCGATTCACAATGTTGCGCGGGCCCTGCGTACGCAAGTTACGGAGTTTACGTACGGCGTCTTTAGCGTAAGGCTGCCCCTTCTAATAGTAGGGGCAGCCAATGCTAAAGGATACACGCCGTTCCCGCGTTGTGAAATTTGAATTTCACGTCGTTTGCGTAAGTGATTCGTGAATGGCGCTGGATGCCATTCACGTTCACTTTGAAGCAAATGACGTCCTTGCGACGTCATTTGTCGCAATGCACGTCGGGAAAGTTTCCCGACGGAGCATGCGCTCTACGCTCGGCGCGGGAGCGCGCCTAATTTAAATGATTCCCGCCCCCTACGGGATCATTTACATTAGGCGCCCTTACGCAGGGCAAGTTTACACAGAGCACCCGCAATTTACGGACTGCTCCGTGAATCGCGGGTAGCGCAGTAAATTTGCAGGGGGCGCAGGGCAAAAACGCTGCCCTGTGCCTCTGTAAGAAAGGGGCAAATTCTACCTGAATCTGGGCCATTGTTTCTTTAAAAGTTTTTGAGCACTAGGTAATTCACATGAAATGGTTAATAAGCAAATAGGTCGGTAGCACCTGAGTTTTATTAGAGTAATTAAAGGTAGTTTGTGGCCCCATTTTTAAAGGAGTGCTGGTAAACTGTTCCCCAGTTCTGAGATACATGGAATAAAACATGAAAACTCTTGGGGATCAGCACCCCCCCATACATGTTGAGCTTTGCTACCCCCTTTTAGCTCTAAGATATCTACACTTTGAGCCGTTATGCAGCTTACTGGAGGACATCGTATGGAGACATGAACTGTCTACACTGAAGACAATCATCACCCTCTGCATGGAGTTGCCTAAAACTGTTTGGATTGGAGAATGGTGATTATTTTTTTACTATATATCCTGTTTGGACATTGGCACCAGCCATTGTTACACCAGCCATTGGCATCAACCATTGTTTTTCACCGGATATCAGCACTAATTATTATTTCACCAGACATTTACTACATCTACTCTAGTAATGAGCAGTGCACTCAGTGTTGTGGATATACACAGATGGATCGATTGGCTGCAATCCCTTTGAGCAACTTGTGACAACATATTGGATGGAATAGCTGCGATTCTGAGCTATTTGTGACAGCCAACAGTGAGTAGACCTGTGTGTTACATTGCTTTGGAATACTACTGCAATCACTGTTCCTCATAACCATCGCGCTACTTTCCTGTTTACAAGCTGCCTACCCAACACTGTGGATATAAATCTTATGGATTGATTCAGATCTTCTATGAGTAACAGCTGCTAGTAATATAGTGAATAGCTCTATGGAGTTTTCTACATCACAATTACTTTGATTGAATGGACTATACCCGTATGATATGGGAATCCGCTAAACTGTGGCCACATAATTGCGACTTTACTAATCGCATTTCTGGTGAATAATATTGTGAATATCTACAGTGCTTTGCCATCTCCTCTATGTCTCCCAAATAATTCTAAGGCCCCATACACACCATAGAATCTATCCGCAGATAAATCCGTGCAAACGGGTTTCAGCGGATAGATTCTATGGTGTGTACACTCCGTGGGATATTTATCCGCAGATAAATCTCCCCTGGGATGGATTTCCAGCAGATGGATATTTGCTGACATGCTCAACAAATCCATCTGCTGGAATCCATTCCAACGGATGGATCCGCTCGTCTGTACAGACTTACCGGATCCATCCGTCTAAAGGGATTCCCCGCACGCGTCGTAATGACTTGACGCATGCGTGGAATTCCTTATATGACAGCGTCGCGCCCGTCGCCGCGTCATAATAGCGGCGACGGCGCGACACGTCATCGGCAGATGATTTCAGCGCGGATTTCAATGCGATGGTGTGTACACGCCATCGCATAGAAATCCTCTGAAATCTTTGAGAGGATTTATCCGCGGATACGGTCCGCTGGACCGTATCTGCGGATAAATCCTCTCGTGTGTATGGGGCCTAAGAATCAATGGGGTAGATTCAGCAAGCAATTGCGTCTACGTATCCATAGTTACGCAGCGCAATTGCTTAGTTGCGCCGGCGTATCGTCTTTTCTGTATTCAGAAAGCTCGATACGCCGACTGCAGCCTAAGATATGACTGGCATAAGGCTCTTATGCCGTCGTATCATAGGCTGCATTCTTACGATGGCCGCTAGGTGCCGTTTCCGTAGTGGTCAGCGTAGAGTATGCAAATTGCATACTCACGCCGATTCACAACCGTACGCGCGCCTAGCGTACGCATTTTAGGTCATTTGCGTTCGGCGGATTCTGCATAAGGCTGCTCCTGGTATTAGCAGGGGCAGCCAATGCTAAGTATACCCGTCGTTTTTAAAAATTACGTCGTTTGCGTAAGTGAATGGCGCTGGACGCCATTTACATTCACGTTGAAGCAAATGACGTCCTTGCGACGTCATTTACCGCAATGCACGTCGGGAAAGTTTCCCGACGGAGCATGCGCACTACGTTCGGCGCGGGAACACGCCTAATTTAAATGATCCACGCCCCCTACGGGATCATTTAAATTGCGCGCGCTTACGCCGGCCATTTTTACGGAGCGCCCCCGCAAATTACGGAGCTACTGCTTTGTGAATGAAGCGTAGCGCACGTGATTTATGGAGGCGTAGCGTAAAAACGGTACCCTGCGCCTCCGTAAGAGGGCGCAAATCTACCTGAATCTAGGCCAATGAGATCAGACCCATATGGAGGTTACGCCTGTCTGACATGGGTAGATTAAAAGTCCTTCCATAGAAATCACCATCAGGTTCCTTGTCCCTCTGGTATTTTCATTGACAATCTTGCTTGTTCTAAGTTATCCATCCGAGTGGAGTGGTGTACCATATCTTTTTACCACATTCACGTGGTTTGTATATTTATTTCCAGGTGTCTTTTCAGTGCTGCGTTTCCAAACATAGACAGTGGACATTTATCACCTGTTATTACAGGGAATCACTGTCCTGTGTGGGAACCATCAGGGGTACATTTAGCTAGCAATTGGGCTCTTCATCTAGGGGGGGTGTCTGTGTTTTATGGAGGGTGGGTGTGCTATTCATATACCTCGGTCCTCCTGCGGGGGAATCGAGTTTGTTTAGTTACCAGTACATGCCGTTATTGGGGGTTCTTTTAATGGGGAATGATCTGGGTAGGTCCACCTATTTATAGGGGACCCGTTTTTATGTCCTATATATGTTTTTGATATAGCTTCAATAAATTTGTAGTTAACTCTTGTGCAGCAGTCTTCTTTCCTTTTCCTTTTCTCCTTCTTTCCTTTTCTCCTTCTTTCCTTCTTTCCTTCTTTCCTTCTTTCCTTCTTTCCTTTTTTCCTTCTTTCCTTCTTTCCTTCTTTCCTTCTTTCCTTCTTTCCTTCTTTCCTTCCTTCCTTCCTCTTCCTTCTTTTTTTTCCCCCTCTTTCTTCTTTTTTCCCTCTTTCTTCCCTCTTTCTTCTTTTTTTTTTTTTTTTCCCTCTTTCTTCTTCTTTTTTTTTTTCCCCTCTTTCTTCTTCTTTTTTTTTTTTCCCTCTTTCTTCTTTATACCAGATTGCACCCCCGAAAATATCGGTGAGTACTGCAGCATTTACAATTAGGTGGGAATCCCATATTCTCTTTTTTTTTTTTTCGCAGTGACATTCAGTCCTTGAGCGGTTGCAGGGTTTTCTTCTTTAGCATGGACAGTCTGTTCCTCTGGACTGGAGCTGCATGGACAGTCTGTTCCTCTGGGCTGGAGTTGCAGGCTGGGTGCCCCTTGGTAGGCCGTGATTCCACACACATATAGAGTGCAGGAGATGCTCTCCTGATGGGGTGCAGGTACAAAGAGGCTCCAGCCTAGTTTCTCTGTCTTTTTATCTCCTCCCCCACAGTCCTTTGCTGCTGCCTGATTGTTGGCTTAGTCTCTTCCAATAGCGAGTTTACAGACAACTTCGAATAGGGAGTTTACAAACAAGCAGTTCTGAGAGTCTGTGTGTGAAGAGAGAAAGGGGGGGTGAAAAAGCCCACGCTGCTGCAGCAGACAGCTATAGTTCAATAGAGATATTTGTATAAGAGAAACATTGTGGAGAAATGAGTGGTTGGCAAACATTGCACAGCCCTTTTTGGTGAGATAACATTTGAGAAACACATTTTTAGTGTGAGTGGCAATAATTATATATATATATATATATATATATATATATATATATATATATATATATATATATATATATATATACGTATTGCATACATTTCTTAAAGAACAGGTTGCACTGAGAATTGTTTTACTTCAGCTGCCACAGCTGACAGGTAATTACGAAACCACTCCCATTAGACTCACTTTGCCCAGAGGCACAGACAAACACACATGTATTACTTCAGAATAACAACAGGTAGGAATCTGCAACAAAGATTGTTTTAATCTTTACAATGTACGGAGATCACCCAGGGGGGAATGTTTTTTTTCTCAACAAAAGTGGAGTTAAGCTTTAAAAGTGTGTAACATAATACAAGATTGATAATTTGTGTCTATCTTGTCTACATTATATGTCACAGATAATAGCAATAAGCTGCAGGCCTGTGAAGAGTTGTGACAGAAAACAAGTCTACAGTTCAATTACCAATGCAACAACGCAACTGTCCCAGTGTGACAACTACGCCTGGACTCCTTCACATCCAGGGCCGATCCTAGGGTCACAGGCGACTGGGTGCAGAAATATTTCTGGCGCCCCCACATGGGCGTCGTCATTTTACCAACTCCTCCCCTTTACAAATGTTTCTATGGCAATGACTCAACCACATTAACCTGGGATCCTTACATGATCTGTTAACAATAAACAAAATACAGGAAGAGAAGCAGAGTACTTTATTGGGATCTGAAGTGGGGCCTCTGTGATGGACACAAAGAGGGCTTCTGTTAGAGAGTCTGTTAGATGTTCGGCGCCCCCACCTCTGCAGGCGCCTGGGTGCAATGCACCCCGTGCACCCTGCCTAGGATCAGCCCTGTTCACATAACTGTCTATGCTTTTCCTATATATCTCCTACTCTGTCCACTTTCAGATGATCCCGGAAACCCTTCTTTTCTCAGAGGCCTATCCTGCCCCCACCTAATGCTGCGTACACACGACCGTTATTCATGTCATAAAAAAAAAAAAATCTCGATGTGATTTGACGTGATTCTTGTCAAGCCTGCCTTGCATACACACGTTCGTGGAAAAAAAATGCTCGCGCAAAGCAACACATACGACGACACTATAAAGGGGAAGTTCCATTCGAATGGCGCCACCCTCTGGGCTGCTTTTGCTAATTTCCTCGTCTCATAACTTGCTTCTGAGAATGCACGTTTTTTTCCCCCCTTGTTAAAGCGTACACACGACCGTTTTTCACGACGTGAAAAACAACAAGAAAAATCAGAGCAGGTTCTAAAAAAAAAGTTCAGGCATTTTTCTCTTTGAGAAAAATGCTCTGGAGCTTACACACCGTTTTTTATTGCCAGTTTAAAAAATGGCGTGTCGTGTGTACGCGGCATGACAACTGTACTATTATTTTCTCCATCAGCTCATCCCCCACAGTTATTACCTTTTTGTATCTCTTGAAACTCCCTTTTATGCTGCGTACACACGGTCGGAATTTCCGACAGCAAATGTTTGATGAGAGCTTTTTGTCGGAAATTCCGACCGTGTGTAGGCTCCAACGGACATTTGCTGTCGGAGTTTCCGACAACAACATTTTGAGAGCTGGTTCTCAAATTTTTAGACAACAAAATCCGTTCTCGTAAATTCCAATTGTGTGTGGACAATTCCGACGCACAAAATTTCACGCATACTCTGAATCAAGTACGAGACGGTCTGGTAAAACTAGCGTTCGTAACAGAGATAGCACATTCGTCGCACTGTTATGGACTGAAAAGCACGAGGCTGAAAAGCGTGAATCGTCTCTCACCAAATTCCCACTAACATGACTGGTATTCAACTTCCCTTTAATAGTGCCGTCGTACGTCTTGTACGTTACCGCGTTCTTGGCTTTCGGAATTTCCGACAGCATTTGTGAACCCATGTGTATGCAAGACAAGTTTGAGCCAACATCCGTCGGAAAAAAATCCACGGTTTGGTTGTCGGAATTTCCGATCGTCTGTACGCGACATACGATTGTAAGCTCTAACGAGCAAGGCCCTCTGATTCCTCCTGTATTGAATTGTATTGTAACTGTACTGTCCGCCCTCATGTTGTAAAATGCTGCTCAAACAGTTGGCGCTATATAAATCCTGTATAATAATAACAATAATTTTACAACAGGATTTTAACCTCAGCTTGCGTGTAAATCCAAGTAAAAAAAGGAAAGGCTACAATGCCTTGGAAAAAGTATTCATACCCCTTGAAATTTTCCAAATTTTCTCATGTTACATCCAAAAACGTAAATGTATTTAATTAGGATTTTATGTGATAGACCAACACAAAGTGGCACAATTGTCAAGTGGAAGGAAAATTATAAATGGTTTTGATTTTTTTTTTTTTTTTACAAATAAATATGTGAAAAGTGTGGCATGCATTCTTATTTAGCCCCCCTGAGTCAATACTTTGAAGAACCACCTTTCTCTGCAATTACAGCTGCGAATCTTTTTGGAGATGTCTCTACCAGCTTTGCACATTTAGAGAGGGACATTTTTGCCCATTCTTCTTCTTTGCAAAATCGCTTAAGCTCTGTCAGATTGGATGGAGAGCGTCTTTGAACAGCAATTTTCAAGTCTTGCCAAAGATTCTCAATGTGATTTAGGTCTGGACTGTGACTGGGCTATTCTAACACATGGATATACTTCGAGCTAAACCATTCCATTGTAGCTCTTGCTGTATGTTTAGGGTCGTTGTCCTGCTGGAAGGTGAACCTCCACCCCAGTCTCATATCTTTTGCAGACTCTAAAGCCCTGTACACACGATCGGTTTGTCCGATGAAAACAGACCGATGGACCGTTTTTCATCAGACAAACCGATCGTGTGTGGGCCCCATAGTTTTTTTTTTTTTTTTTTTTTTCCATCAGTGAAAAATAATAGAACATGTTTTAAAATGTTCCTATGGATAGAAAAAAACGATCGTCTGTGTGGAAGTCCATCGGTCAAAAATCCATGCATGATCAGAATCAAGTCGACGCATGCTCGGAAGCATTGAACTTTTTTTTTTTTCACGTCATAGTGTTTTACGTCACTGCGTTGGACACGGTCGGATTTTTGACTGATGGTGTGTAGCCAAGACTGATGAAAGTCAGCTTCATCGGATATCCGACGAAAAAATCCATCGGATTAGATTCCATCAGATATCCGATCGTGTGTACAGGGCTTAACAGGTTTTCTTCTAAGATTGCTCTGTATTTGGCTCCATCCATCTTCCCATCAACTCTGACCAGCTTTCCTGTCCCTGCTGAAGAAAAGCATCCCCACAACATGATGTTGCCACCACCATGTTTCACGGTGGGGATGGTGTGTTCAGGGTGATGTGCAGTGTTAGTTTTCTGACACACATGTTGTGGAGAAGTAAGCACAGATTCTTCTATGGAACTGTTCTTTATAGACACTTAATCATTTTCACATTTAATACCATTTGTTTATATTAATTTATTTTGTTATCAATTGATCCACACCCCTGCCCCAAAAACTGGCAAAAAAAGTAACAAAATCATCCTGTTGTTTTGGGGGGTGTCTCTGAATGGCAGTTCACCCTATCGGTCACATGATGTCCGAAGGTAAGGACCAGATGCAGATGGTAACGCAGGGCAGCTTGAGCTCAAATTTAAAAGCTGTACTCTCCTAGAATAATGTATAAAAAATGGGCGCCAAATTTCTACATCTCTAATATTATTTGTAAGCATTCTTTGCCACTAAGGCACATGCTACGGTGACCAAGGGTGCATCAGAATGGCAAGCAATCATGACAACCATTGTGGGAGTTGAAATGCTGGGTATTTTTTTATATCATGTACTTGGTCTGCTTTTCAATGCAAGAATAAAATGATCTATGCTGTGCTTGCAAGATATCAATGCTTCCTAGTCCTCATTCATTCCAGTAATTTTTTATTCATTTTATATCTCACAGCTCTCCATTATGGTTATTTCCATTTGGAGATTCTGTTTGATCGTATTGTTGTGGTTCCGTCGCCTCGAAGTCACATCGAGGCGTAGTTCCCGTCGTTTCCTTTATATGCGATGCGTCAGTGCGTCACCTGATCCCCCTGTGACGACGTCTTTGTGAGACGAAACGATCGTCGGGAAGTTGATGCGCTGACGTCTTCGCCCATAGGACGGGTGTCTGCTTGCCGGCCGGCTGTTTGTTTTTATACGTGATTTTATTCAGATGCTTTTGTAAGTACCGTATTTTCCGGCGTATAAGACGACTTTCTGGATGCAAAAAAATGCATCCAAAGTCGGGGGTCGTCTTATACGCCGGGTACGGTCTCAGTACTCACTTTTTTCCCCCAGCGGTGACAGTCTCCATACGGCGAGCGCGAGCGTGAATGATTTCAAAGCCGTGCCTTCTCTTCAGAGTGTTCTGTGATAGGAGGAACAAAAATCTTCCCAGCAGTGCCTCTGTTCTGTGTTCCTCCTATCACAGATGCCTTCTCATCCTCGGACGAGATGAGAAGACGTCCGTGATAGGCGGAAACAGAACAGAGGCGCTGCTGGGAAGATTTGTGTGCCGCCTATCACAGAACACTCTGAAGTGAAGGCGCGGCTTTGAAATCATTAACGCTCGCGCTCGCCGTATGGATACCGTCACCGCTGGGGGGAAAAAAAAGTGAGTGTTATTGCACTGGGGGGGCAACAAGTTCAGGCATGTAATGGCACAGTGGCAATGTGGGGGCATGTAATGGCACAGTGGGGCATGTAATGGCACAGTGGGGCATGTAATGGCACAGTGGGGCATGTAATGGCACAGTGAGATTTGAAAAAGCCTGTTTCTGTCAGCGGTTCTGGCTCCCCCTCAGCTTCCAGAAAGACTAGAAGGAAGGGGGTAGTCTTATACAGTGAGTATATCCCAAACTCAAAAATGTTTCTGGAAAATTAGGGGGTCGTCTTATACGACGGAAAATACGGTATATCTGATTTTTTTTACATTAAACTCTGTGGGCCGGATTCAGATAGCACTTACGCCGGCGTATCTTGAGATGCGCGGTGTAAATGTAAATTTGCGCCGTCGTTTCTATGCGCCGTACCCAGAAAGCAGATACGCCTTAAAATAGGCTTCCTCCGACCGACGCAACTTTTTTACTCCGGCGTATCGTAGGCGCATATTTACGCTGGGCGCATCTCCCCGCTTCCATTGTTTTTTCCATCGTATTTAAATATGCAAATGAGAGGAGATATGCCGATTCAGAAACGTACGTTTGGCCGGCGCAGGCTACGCGCTGTGCTCGTAAGTGGAAAGTCCGGCGCAAAGTTACCCTTCGTAAAGCAGGGGTAACTTTGCACCAGACTTGCTCAAGTCAGCTGGAGAGCAGCTTCAGCAGCACCATTTCAGACGAGCTGAGCACCAACACTTGCAGGACAACACATCTGTATGCCAACATGCCAGGGGCAGCCGTGGTCATAGCACTACTGCGTCTACGGGCACGTAGGAGGGCACGAGAGAGGATATTCCGAACGCGCATTGATGTCTTTGGCATGGGTGAATCAGAGGTGTATCGCATCTTCAGATTCAGCCCTGAAGCCATCCTGGATTTAGCCACAACCCTGCAGGATGACATCACCAGCAAGACGCACCGCGTACATGCAGTGCAGCCACTGAATGAATGAATGAATGAATGAATGAAAAACTTATATAGCGCGGCACATGCGAACTGAATCGCCTCTGGGCGCTTGATGTTTCGTGTCTCATGACATCAAAAGAGCAGAGTTTTAATCTGTCTTCTGAACGTCGGGTGGTTTTCCTCCAACCGAACGCTGGTTGGTAAAGCGTTCCATAGTCTCGGACCTTGAAAAGCAAACCTTCTTTCTCCTTTGGACTTGTATTTGGTTTTTGGCACCTTGACCAGATTTTGGTCAGTGGATCGCAGAACGCGATTAGAATTGTGAGGTTCTATCTTGTCGCAAAGATATTGCGGCGCCTTCCCATGGATGCACTTATGTGTCAGGCAGAGTGCTTTAAATACAATTCTGTCTTTTACTGGCAGCCAGTGAAGGGTTCTCAGCGAAGGTGAGATTGATTCCCATGTCCTTTTCCCAGTCACCAGTCTGGCGGCCGTATTCTGTACGACTTGCAGACGAGCGATTTGGTACTTTGGGAGCCCGAGGTAAAGGGCATTTGCATAGTCCAGTCTGGAATTCACGATTGTTCCCACCACGACTGCTACGTCTTCTTTGGGGATAAATGGAATAAGTCTGCGTAGTAGGCGCAACAAATGGTGCGATCCGCTGACTACTGACCCTATTTGTGCGTCCATTGTCATGAAGGTGTCAAAAATGACTCCTAGACTTTTGACTTTGGAGCTAGGGGTGATGCTTTGGCCCAGAATGGGCGGCGGTGTCCAGGTTGTTGCCAGTTGACTCTTTCGGCTGGCGTGAAACATAAGGAGTTCTGTTTTTGAACTGTTGAGTTTAAGATAACTCTTAGTCATCCAGTTTTCTATCGAAGAGAGACATTTCTCTAAACTGAGATGATGATCCTTTTTGTTGCAGATGCGAAAATACAATTGCGTATCGTCTGCATAAGAGTGATAGAGTAGTTCTTGGCCACTGGTCAAGGTCCTAGCAACACTGCATTTTCTCGCAAGTGGATATTTTCAAACTACAAGTGGAGTAGTGGCTGGTTTGTCACAATCCACCATGAGCAGATGTGTGCACCAGGTTGTCCCCGCAATCCTCAGACGCATGTCCCACCACTTCATCAAACCCACCCAGGAGCATCTGCGGCAGAAGGCAATCGCGGATTTCTTCAGAATTGCAGGATTCCCACGCACCGTGGGGGCCATTGATTGCACACATGTGGCACTATGGCCCCCCCGTGACATGGAGCACATATACTGCAATCGGAAGCATTGGCATTCCATCAACTTACAGGTGATAGCCGATGCCCAATGCCTCATATGGCACGTCCGTGCCAAACAACCAGGGGCCAGCCATGACCGCTTCATATACCGTCAAAGCACCATCCCCACAGAATTTGAACAGAATGTGTATGGGGACAGCTGGCTGGTTGGTGAGTGACATGGGTATCAGGCATGTCTGTCCCCCCCCCCCCCCCCCATGATGCAGACATCACGAGGGGCACATGCATGACTAACATCCTCCTGTCTTTTCCCTTCCAGGTGACGCGGCATATGCACTTGGACCCATCTCATGACTCCATTCCGGAATCCCCAAACCCCAGGAGAGAGAAGATACAATGCTGCACACACACGTACCCGTGGAGTGGTGGAACGCACATTTGGCCTCCTGAAGTCCCGTTTCCGATGCCTGGATAAGTCTGGGGGTACCCTGATGTATTCCCCAAACTTTGTGTGCCAGATCATCGGTGCATGTTGCATTCTACACAACTACGCCATGAGAAAGGGCCTGGAGATTGACCTACGTGATGACCTGACCCCCCCAACCACCCAGTCCCCCCCCTGCCCGTGGGTCCCCCGTCTGCTGAGGAAAGAGCAGTCAGGAGATGCCTTGTGGTAGGCTTCTTTTCACGTTAAACACATACATTCATCATGGCACAAGGAGAATGCACGCATGCACACCACTGTGGTCCCTAGCACATACACCCCACATCCCCATTAAATTGGATTAGCCCAAGTCCACCATTTAGGAGTTGGGAGCAACAACGCCACGTCAAGGCTCCAATTATGTTGCTGTATATTCCTACACCATTCAAACGGCCGTGGGGATAAAATCTCCCCAACAACCGATGGTGCAGGGATTATAAATTAAATAAAACTCCTTACCAGGGTGCAAATAATAACAAAACTCATCACCTGAGTATACTTAAAAAAAATAAAAATAATAAACATTTGAGACAATAAGAAAAACAATAAAAAATCATCTTCCCTGACGTGGGCTGCGCCTAGTGCCCAGGCTCCTGGTCCGCAGTCGCCTGGGGGGAGCCTCAGGTGGGGGGGGGGGTTTATCTGGTTGAGGATCATCCCCCAGTCTCTCCCTGGCTGCCCTCCATTGCCAGGGCGATGCGGCAGAGGTAGGTGTTCGTCACCATTTGCAGCTGGCGGTATTATTGCGCTGGTGGCGCAGTGCCTGCCTCTCCTCCTCTCGTATGCCAGCTGCCAGGCTCCTCCCCTCCACCTGCATGGCAGCCGTATTGGCCTGGACTGCCTCTGCCAGGCTCCTCACCTCTGTCACTAGCCCAGATGTGCTGGCCTGTAGATCCCCCCCCCCCCCTCCCATAAAAGTCATAATGCCAGCACAATTGGCACTAACGTCCTGCAGGCTAGAAAGGGACTCTACATTATGACCCGCCTGCTGGGTGAGGGCCTGCTGCACTGAAAGCACACAGGCCGCCTGGGTCTGAGTCGAGGAGGCCAGACTCTCTGCCACCTTGTGCAGGTCCCCCACTATAGCAGACATGTGGTGCGTTTGGCGGGCCTGGTTCCTCGCCAAATTGGCCTCAAACTCCTCAAGGACACCCCTGGTTTTACGGGTCACCTTCCTTGGGGCAGAGGAGGCTTGGGGCATGCTGGATGGGGTGGCCCTCGAGGGGCTATCCCTGATTGGGGGGATGTGGCCCTTGAGGGGGCTATCCCTGATGGGGGGATGTGGCCCTTGAGGGGGCTATCCCTGATGGGGGGATGTGGCCCTTGAGGGGGCTATCCCTGATGGGGGGATGTGGCCCTTGAGGGGGCTATCCCTGATGGGGGAGGAGGTTGGGGAGGTAACAGGTCTGGGGGTCTCCTCCACTATATAAAAGCCATCCTCCAGAGTGACCTGCTCCTCTTCCACTTCCTCACCAGGTGAGGTGGGGTCACTCTCCTCCAGGGATAGGGTCGGTCGCCCAGCAGCCGACGACGGCCCGGCAACCTCCTGCACATCTGTGGATGACACAAAACATTCACATGTTGGAGGACCCCCACACTTGTCACATGTTCCCTTGCCCCCCCACACATGCTACACACCAGAGAGAAGATAAAACACACTTACCTGTCCTCAAGGGCTGATCGACAGAATCGTATCCCTCTAGGCCCTCCACAAGCTCCCTATCCAGGCACCTGGAAATTATGATCTTGTCGGCATCGAGGGTCAGGCTGGTGGCTGGTCCTCCGTCTGTGCCACTGGCATGTCGACGCATCTTGACCAGCTTCTCCTTCATAAGCCGCCGTAAGTCATTGAATTTTTTGGAGATATCCCTGGTGCTCCAACCCATAACACCAAGGGCATTGACCTGGGTTGTGATTTCCAGGACAATGCGATCCCGCTCCACCTTGCTGGTGTTGGCAGCCTGTGCCCCATAGAGGCAAGCCCCATATTTATTTAGGCCCTCTATTATGACGGCCTTCTCAGCAGGGGAGAAATTCAGCTTCCTCTTTTTCTTCTCACCTGGTGCAGACATGCCACAAACAAAAAACAAAAGTCCTAGCAGTAAGAAAAAATGCTTGGGTACTTTTGCACTTGACAAGCGCATGTCTGGGCGTATTTATGCACTGGGCGTAGGCAGTGGGCCGGCGTATCTTAGGGGTTACGCCTGGCACAGTTGTGTGCATGCGCAGAGGGGGCCAAACCATCCCACGTCGTCACAGCGCATGCGCCGTTAGAGATACGCCCGACGTATCTCTCTGCGTCACGGTCGGACCATCATTTGCATGGGGTGACGCACACTTACGCTGCCTTACGCCGTCGAAAATACGTTCCGCTGGCTCATCTTGGTGAGTAATTTCTTTATGAATACAGTACATGCCTCTCCGCGCTGGTCCGGCATAGCGGAAATAAGATGCGCTACGCCGGCGTAAATATGCGCCAATGTATCTGAATCCGGCCCTGTGCATATATGCTATGCGAGTATTTCTTCCCTCGGTACTGTACGAGATGCCTGCTGTGAGTGAGGTGATCGTTTCCACTTGTTCGGATTACTTTCATCCACCCACCAGCCGTCAAAATTGAGGAGATTGATTTGGATCTGTTCGGATTTCCCGTGTCCATCTTCCTAACCACCTATTACAGTCCAGAGTTTGTTTGACTTCCAGGCCTATTTAGCCTGTGTTCTGGTAAACAGGCTTGTACTTCTGGTGAAGGGAAACGTGTGATATTGGTGCCATCATAGGCTTTTCTTCACGTATTTATCCGACGGCGTAAGAGACTTACGCCTGTCGGATCTAATGGATATCTATGCGTAACTGATTCTAAGAATCAGTCGCATAGATACGACGGCCCAGATTAGGACTTACGACGGCGTACATGGCGCTGCGATGTTGTAAGTCCTTTGTGAATCTGGGCCTAAGTGTGTTCCTCCGAGCAATTAATACATTGCCCAACAAGAATTCTCTTGCCTTTGTGGCTTTGTGTGGTGAAGAGATAAGCTTGGGTGTGTTATTTGGATATACCGTATTTATCGCGGTATAACACGCACCAGTTTTTTCAGGAAAAAAAATTACATTTTAAATAACTGTGAAGCAAAATAAGGGTCAGTGTCCATCAATGCAGCCTCACCATTGCCATGAATGCAGCCTCACCATTGCCATGAATGCAGCCTGATTGATGCCCATCTGCAGCCTCGGAGGGGACAGGCAGGGTGGCGGGACGAGAGCCCTGGGGGCCACAAAAGATATGTATATCCAAATTACCAGGGGGCCACATTAAACCAGAACGCGGGCCGCAATTGGCCCACGGGCCGGACTTTGGACTTGCCTGCCATAAGCCTTCAATGACAGATTCAACGATTGTATGTTTTTCGCTGCTTTGTCGAATCTTCGTCATTCATGTCGAATGGTCTACCCCAACACTGTCTCTATAATGTTGAATCTTTCCTCTCTATGTAGAATAATCTTGGACTAATAGAGTTAAGGTTAGGCACATTCGACCACAGATTCGATAGACACAGATTGCTATTGTCAGCGTCATGTCGAATCTCCTATCTATATCGAACTGTTGCAGCAACGAAAACCAAGCATTTTTTTATGTCGGATCTTTCGGATTTCGGATTCTATGCGTTCGTTACCCGAAATACCCGAAATTCGGACGAAAATGCATTCGGACGAAAACAAATGCACATGTCTAATTCTTCCTTATTTAAAAAAAAATCAACCAAGAAGATATAAAAGCAGTGGGTAGCAAGTAACACACAAACTGCAGAATAAAAAAATTAGGGCTGTGCAAATTAACTTTTAATTAATCGATTAATCCTTTAATTTTTTTGATCGATCAAAATCTTTTTGATCGATTTTAAAATTCTTTTGATTGGTACTCACCTCTCCGCCGGCTTCTGGGCCTTCAGGGAGTTCCGTCGGAGATCCAGTAACGTCACGGTCACCGGTGTCCATCTGAAGGGCTCCTTTGCTGTGCCTTCATATCTGCATGCCGGCGGGACCGTACTATCTGCCACACACAAGGGCTGTTACACTTCCCTCTATCACTTCCCTCTATCAACCTGGGATTCTACAACCATCCACTGGGAGTTGTGATAGTTCCCTTCACGGGACATCTACATGCCGACGAACTGATGTTAACCTCTCCTCATCTGGATTCAGCAGTGGTATTGTACACATTTTTATACCAGTATCATACTTGGCTACTTGTTTTTATGACTGCTTTTGGTACCATTTGGTATTACTCGCACCATTTTTACAGTTTATGTAGCTACATCGATTTTATCTCCAGTGCAATATTTATTTGGTTACCTACTTGAAGACTATAAAAGTTTTAATGCTACTCCTATCGAGCGCTGCCTTTGTGTGTTTTTTGTATCCTGCTCTCCATTTTTCCAGTGCTTGGTAGCTGCACTGGGAATCAGCCTGCAAGGAGATCAGCTAAAAGTAGTTGGATCTGTATGTGCGTTATAATTAATCGAAATTAGTCGATTAATCGATTAAAAAAAAAAAAACGATTAATCAAACAGAAATTTTTTGATCAGTAACAGCCCTAAAAAAATTAAACTTTTCATTAACATTACACAACTGTACACATTTTTAAAAAGCAGAACAAAAAAACAAACATTCTGAAAAGCGGTGGACTATTAATGTTCCAGAAACTTTGCATTGGAATGTAAGAATGTTAACATGTAGACATACTCAGGGCTGAGGCTGGCTCCTTTTTTTTAGAAACTATGTTGCCTGCAGCAGAGAAGAGGCGCTTTGATGATGTAGAAGTACCTAGGGGTACATAAGCAGGATTTCACTAGTTTTGTGCAGTGGTAAAAATAAATAATCAGCTATGTGGTTGGGGAACAAAATATTGAATCCACTTTGGGTTTCAGTGGGTCAGATAAAAAATAAAATTTACATTCTCTACACAGCCCTACCTTGTGTCCCAAGCAATGGTTTACCATTGAAAGATTAAAGAATTAGGAAAATGCACCCGCCACTGCTTATAGTGCCAATCGCTAAATGTCTCTTGTTGGGCCATATTTACCATTTAAATTGAAATACCCTTTGAGGAGCCACTTGGTGTCACAGGTTCTCTGTTTTGGCCTCAACTCTGTGAACAACCTTGCCCCTTTGACACACCTGGTTACACAAATAGTGCAAACACATATGGGGACATAAATATAACTATCTTGCAAACAACTATACCCCAGAACCAAAGAATAAGCACCAGACTGTTCAGCTGTAGAGTAGAAATATTATCACAATGCAAGATAAATGGCAACACATACATAATTGAGCAGATAAAAGAATCAATTTTCTCACAGTACGTTAATCAATGGAATTTCAAGACTATAGCTACACAGCAATAAGAATTATAGCATTGACTGAATGGTTCCTCGGCACTCCTCTGCAACCAGTGGACTCCACCCTCTTCAGAGTGCACTCTAATGCCCCGTACACACGATCGGAATTTCCGATGGAATTTTTCCGTCGGAATTCCGATGAAGCTGACTTCCATCAGTCTTGCATACACACTGTCAGACTAAATTCCGACCGTCCAAAATGCGGTGACATAAAACACTACGATGAGCCGAGAAAAATTAAGTTCAATGCTTCCGAGCATGCGTCGACTTGATTCTGAGCATGCGTGTGTTTTTTCTTCGTCGGAGTTGCACACAGACGATAGGAATTTCCTATCATGTTTTTTTTCCCATTGGGGAAAAAAATAAAACATGTTCTATTTCTAAACGCAGATGGAAAAAAGTCAGATGGGGCCCACACACGATTGGAATTTCCAATGAAAAAATACCTTTTTCATCGGAAAAATTCTGATCGTGTGTACGTGGCATAAGTCTAAGTGGCTATGATGCTAAGCATATAACTCCATAAAGAGGTACCTCCTGAATTTGTGCAATAAGGGCAAAGTTCCTGTAATGCAGTTGGTTAGTATATAGTTCTTCGCTCTGAACCTTCACCTGGCTAGTGTTGGGGCCCATTCTTTAAGATGGTGCACATGAATACAATCTGTTTAAAGTCTGTATACAGTATATTGATTCAAAACCACTAGGTAGATGGTCAGTCTCTCTAGCCTCAGTCTCTGCTAGCAGCAGTAAAGGAATCATGGTTATGACATCCTACTAGTTCTAGGGATAAAGCTAGCCTTAACCCAGGTACTTCACTCTTGGCAATCCTTTTGGTGCTGCACTTATGGTGTTCCAGATGCAACCCCCAGTCTTCAGCACTCTGGTCACAAGTGGAAGTGGGCAAGTGCACACTCTCCAGTCTTCCCACAGCAAGAGGAAATACTTTGGTCTAGAGCCTTGGAAAATACAGATCCTCTTTCCTCCCCCTAGCAGTCTTCCTTGGAATTGTAGCTCACTGGCACATTGACCTTCTTCATAGTAAGATCCTCCCTCCAAACGACATCTCCCACAGTTCAGGGTGGCCAGCATCCAAGTCTCTTGAACTCCTTCTGCTTATTGGCTCCCTCTGCTGAGTGGAGATAAGGCAGTGTAACCCATTCAGCAAGACAGTCCAGTGGGAGCACAGAGTGCACTATTGCATAGTGTCCTCTGTCTTTAGCCAAGCACTTGGCTACATTTATTTAATCGCCCTCTGCACGGCCGCCATCTTGTGCCATTCCATAATAAGAGTGAGCTTTTTGTCAAGATCTACTATGGATATTCAAGGGATGTGGTGCATATGACTCAGATTCCCAGCAAAATGTTCTCCATTACTATTTTTTGTCAAGATTGTTTACTTTATTCAGACCTTATGTATGACATATAGGTACACTGTAAAAAATTGAGGCAACTATTTGCATCAGCTTTTTATGTACTGTCAAATAAACGTATTTTTGTCTGACTCATTACATTTTTCATGTTTTCAACTTGGTTGTTTTAACCACTTTAGATTTGCGCTATAGCCAAAAGACGGCTACAGCATGGACCTAATTTGCCGCTCTCTGTGATCAGTGAGTCTCTGAGACTCGGCTGATCACAGATCAGAGTAAGGGGTCGATCCAGACCCTTACCACGTGATCAGCTGTCAGTAAACTGCTATTTTTTTTCTCCTAACGCTAATAGCATGAGGTGAAAAAAAAGCTTATCACGGCCGATGTTGGAGGGACATCGGTCCCGATCAAGGAGAGCAGCCATCTGCTCATCTGTGCCACCTGCCATTTACCAGTGCACAACAGTGCCGCCTACCAGTGCCCACAGTGCCACCCATTCATGCCCACAGTGCCACCTTTCAGTGTCACCAATCAGTGTCACCTACCAGTGCCCATCAGTGCCACCAATCAGTGCCCATCCGTGCCATCTATCAGTGCCATCCATCTGTGCCCATCAGTTTCGCCTTATCTGTGCCAATCAGTACCGCCATATCTGTCCCTATCAGTGCCCACCAGTGCCGCCTCATCAGCGCATATCAATGAAGGAGAAAAATTACCTGTTTGCAAAATTTTATAACAAACTATGAAACATGATTTTTTTTTTTTTCCCTATCTTTTCTTGTTTGTTTAGCCAAAAATAAAAACCCCAGCGGTGATTAAATACTACAAATAGAAAGCTCTATTTGTGGGAAAAAAAAATAAATATAAAAATTTCATGTGCGTACTGTGTTGTATGACCGCGAAATTGTCATTCAAATTGCATCAGCGCTGAAAGCTGAAAATTGGTCTGGGCAGAAGGGAGGTTTAAGTGCCCAGTAAGGAAGTGGTTAAATAAAGCCAACTAATTTTTTTTTAATTCATAGACCATAGGGTTTTAAGTTGGGAATACATACCATAACTTGTTTGGAACTATATTTGTAAGTAAATACAACTCAACGTTTCCAGTTTATAGACCATAGGTTCAAGTAAAGCCAACTACATTTTTCCAGTTTTATAGACCATATGTTCAAGTAAAGCCAAATCAATTGTTCCAGTTTATAGAAAAGTTTAGGTTGGGAACACATACATTAATTTATTTATTTTAAGTACTTATATAGCACCATCAATTTACAGAGCGCTTTCCATATACATTGCAGATTCACATCAGTCCCAGCCCTCAAGGAGCTTACAATCTAAGGGCCAGATTCACGTAGCTTGGGCGCAGCGTAACGTAACCCGTTTACGTTACACCGCCGCAAGTTTTCAGATTTAGTGCCCGATCCACAAAGCACTTACCTGGAAATTTGCGGCGTGTATCGTAAACACGTCCGGCGCAAGGCAGCCCAATTCAAATGGGGCGGGTACCATTTAAATTAGGCGCGCTCCCACGCCGGACATACTGCGCATGCTCCCATCGCAAAAATTTCCCGACGTGCTTTGCGCGAAATTACGGCGCGCCAACGTTTTGAGAATCGCGACGTCAACAAAGCACTTACGCCGGGAAAAATAAAAAATAAATTCAAAAGCGGCGCATAAAGACGGCCATACTTTAACATGGTGGAGTACTTTTCCACCATGTTAAAGGTGCACTATCTTTGCGACGGAAATCTAACACTTGCGACGTCGTAACGACGGGAAAAACCTTTGTGGATCGCCGTAACTCCTAATTTGCATACCCGACGCTGGTTTACAACGCAAACTCCCCCCAGCGGCGGCCGCGGTATTGCATCCTAAGATCCGACAGTGTAAGTCCATTACACCTGTCGGATCTAAGGGATATCTATGCGTAACTGATTCTATGAATCAGTCGCATAGATTCTCTGAGAGATACGACAGAGTATCTGAGGTACTCCGTCGTATCTCTTTTGTGAATCTGGCCCTAAGATCCTTAACTCACATTCATACTTACACATATTAGGACCAATTTACACAGTAGCCAATTAGCCTACCAGCAGGTCTTTGGAGTGTGGGAGGAAACCTAAGCAAGTACAGAGTAGAACATTCAAACTGCATGCAGGTAGTGTCGTGGTCAGGATTCGAACCAGCAACCCTTTTAGTTACTTAGTTTTAAGTGATATTAACTTGTCAACCCCGGCTGCGCTTGGGGCTGATAATTGGACGGTGCATTCCTGACACCCGGGGCTTTTCGGGGACCTATTTGGGGCTCCAGCCTTAATAATTGAAAAACTGCAAAAATCGGCCAGGATTTACTTCAAAATCGTGATCTCTATTTTTATTCTCATTTTGTCCAGAATTGTGTAGCTATAATTTATAGCTTGTGTATGTATCATTGTGTTCTATTTAAAGTAATGTATAGAAGGTAGGGCCCGAAAGTGACTCAAGCCCAGGGGCCCCCACCACCCTAAGTCCTGAGCTGAATACAATGGTTTACAAATAGTCAGCTCCATAGGTGTGCGCAGCCTATTGCATTAGGGTGTGCACCGCAAAGCCGTGACACATTGTGGGTGTTGCCAAATGGCATTTACAATGGGAGGGGTTTAAAGGGGCGTTATTAACCACTTAAGACCCGGATCTTTAGGCAGCTAAAGGACCCGGACAGTTTTTGCGATTCGGCACTGCGTCGCTTTAACTGACAATTGCGTGGTCGTGCGACGTGGCTCCCAAACAAAATTGGCATCCTTTTTTTCCCACAAATAGAGCTTTCTTTTGGTGGTATTTGATCACCTCTGCGGTTTTTATTTTTTGCGCTATAAACAAAAATAGAGCGACAATTTTGAAGAAAAATCAATATTTTTAACTTTTTGCTATAATAAATATCCCCCAAAAATATATAAAAACAAATTTTTTTCATCAGTTTAGGCCAAAACTTATTTTTCTACCTATTTTTGGTAAAAAATCACAATAAACCTTTATCGGTTGGTTTGCGCAAAATTTATAGCGTTTACAAAATAGGGGATAGCTTTATTGCATTTTTATTAATTATTATTTTTCTTACTACTAATGGCGGCGATCAGCGATTTTTTTTTTTTTTTTTTTTTTTATTTATTTTTTTTTTTTTTTTTCGTGACTGCGACATTATGGCGGACACTTCAGATAATTTTGACACATTTTTGGGACCATTGTCATTTTCACAGCAAAAAATGCATTTATTGTTTATTGTGAAAATGACAATTGCAGTTTGGGAGTTAACCACAAGGGGGCGCTGAAGGAGTTATATGTGACCTCATTTGTGTTTCTAACTGTAGGGGGGTGTGGCTGTAGGTGTGACGTCATTGATTGTGTTTCCCTATAAAAGTGAAGAACGGGGAAGCTCTGTTTACACACAGCTCTTCCCGTTCTTCAGCTCCGGGGACCGATCGCGGGACTCCAGCGCCGATCGGGTCCCGCGGTCACGGAGTTTCGGACCGGGTTGCGGGAGCCCGCGACCCACGGCTGGGCACTTAAAGAGGACGTGCTTGTGCCCAGCCGTGCCATTCTGCCAACGTAAATGTGCAGGAGGCGGTCCTTAAGTGGTTAAATTTAAAAAAGCCTCCCTGTGGTCATAAAATATGCTTTTGGTCTTCCCTCCCCCAGAAGGGTGCTTTCACACTGATGAGGTGCTTTTTTTTTTCTGGGATTCAGCCTGGATTGGCGAGCCACTGGGATTTAATTCAAATCTCAGTATGGTCTTGCCCAATCCAAGGCAGTTGGGAGGTAAGCGCATGGGTTGATTAGGGCGTGCCCAGGCACACCTAACACACCCTGTGCACACGCCTATGGGCAGACTCGATGGACCAGTTGGTCTTTTTTATTTCTTCTGAGATATAACTCAGACCTCATTATGGCCCCGCCTAATCCAAGGCAGTTGGGAGGCAAGCGTATGGGTTGATTAGGGTGTGCCCAGGCACACCCAGCACACCCTGTGTGCACGCCTATGGTCAGCGCCAAGTTTCCATTAGGCTCAGCAAAATGCAGTTAAAAAGAGAAAAGAGGAGAACTTCATGTGCGCTAAATTCCTTTGATGCTTTATTTTCAAGATAGAACTTCTTCCAAGTGTATATATAAGAAAAGGAACATATGAAAACACACAGCTAAATGTTTCACATTATCTGCTGGTGCGTAGTGACGTCACAGACCTCTCTCCTACCGACGCGTTTCCCTGTAAGAAGCATCGACTGGGAATGGAGATGTCCGAGACGTCAGCCACAATGTAATTTATACACAGCAGGGTGGACACCAAAAGGTTATACACAATTACACATTATACAATAATGAACAAAAAAAATCCTAAAATGGCATAAAAATGTTACTCAGCTAATATTAATCAGTATATCTGTATACACTATGCTCCATATACTATAAAGCAGTTAAATTGGAGACAATTTCATAATTCTTAATTTATAAATTTATATTCGGTAGATGCACACATTATGCTGACGTATACATATTCGATAAAAATTTGATCAAAATGAATATTCAATAACTCTATCAAAATGTATTTTCTAAAAAATTCATCTCAGAAAAATTACTCAAAAAAATTCAAATAAATTAATAATTAATATATATTTCCAACACATCAAAATCCAATAGCAATTATAACCCAATTATCGTAAGGAAAGGGTCTTTAACCACTTCACTACCGCCCATTGTCATATGACGTCCACAGATGGATTCTCCCATCCTGGGTGGACGTCTAGGGGGCGCGCACACGTACCCATGGCATCGCGCGGGAACCGGTGCGCCTGCCCGGTGGCCGCAATGTCCACCGGGCATCCACGATTGCCCGCAATCACGGCAGGACTGTGGATCTGTGTGTGTAAACACACAGATCCACAGTCCTGTCAGGTAAGGAGACTGATGTGTGTTCCCAGTACAGAGGAACACACAAGTCTCCTCCCCTTGTGAGTCGAGTCCCCTCCCCCTACAGTTAGAATCACACACTAGGGAACATATTATCCCCTATAGCACCCCCTAGTGTTAATCCCTTCCAGTCACATTTATACAGTAATCAGTGCAGTTTTATAGCACTAATCACTGTATAAATGTGAATGGTCTCAAAAATGTGTCAAAAGTGTCCAATATGTCCGTCGCAATGTCCCGGTCACAATAAAAATTGCAGATCGCCGCCATTACTAGTAAAAAAAAAAATGCAATTAAACTATCTTCTATTTTGTAGCCACTATAACTTTTGCGCAAAGCAATCAATAAACACTTATTGCGATTTTTTTTTTTTTTTTTTTTTTTTTTTTTTTACCAAAAATATGTAGAAGAATACGTACCGGCCTAAACTGAGGGGGAAAACGTTTTTTTATAGATTTTTTTTCGGGGATAGTTATTCTAGCAAAAAGTAAAAAATATTGGTTTTTTTTTTCAAAATTGACGCTGTATTTTTGTTTATATTGCAAAAAATAAAAACCGCAGAGGTGATCAAATACCACCAAAAGAAAGCTCTATTTCTGGGAAAAAAAGGACGTAAATTTTGTTTGGTATCCACGACCGCGCAATTGTCAGTTAAAGCGATCCAGTGCCGAATCGCAAAAAAATGCTCTGGAAAGGAGTGTTAATAATCCGAAAAGGATATGTAAAAAGCAACGTCGCGCGGCCGCTGAATTGTCAGGTAAAGCGGTGCAGTGCCGAATCGCAAAAAGCGATCTGGTAAGGAAGGGGGTAAATTCTTCTGGGGCTGAATTGGTTAAATAGACTGGTAACAATCCGAAAAGGATGTGTAAAAATTCCCTCCAATGTGTAAATTATCTCAATATTAATCAAATTTGAGGATCATAACACACCTAAATAGGATCATAACACTCCACATAAATAGTGGAGGCCAATGTAACACATACTTTAATGGCGCAGAGTACCGTGAAATAAATTCTCACATGCCACAGTAAAAGTGACAACTGGTAGCTAATCCTGCTAAACAACCCCACATGGCAGGATCAACATATTTAATCAAATATATTTGTATATATTTGATGGAACACTGCAGAGGAGACTCGACTGTTATTATTACAGCCAATATCCCTACTGCACCTGCTATTCTGATATGAGATAAGATTCAATAAGGCACGCTTTGAATGAGTGGTAAGTTAGGTTGAGGAACCCATTGGTTAGGGACGGTGCTTTGCACAGGGAAAGGGTTCCTGGGGAATATGGACACAGTAAGAGACACTGTACAGTGCTAAAGAACCCTCCAAGTATCCCTTTTAAGTAGACCAGTGAAGCATGGTCATAGAATATACCGCACTCCTCCTACAGTGGCTGTCCTATGATAACACTACTACCAACCATATTACAGTGGTAGACATGTGCATTCGTTTTCGTCCGAACAGACGAAAACGAACGTGCAGAATCCAAAATGCAAACATAAAAAAATGCTTTGTTTTCGTTTTCGTTGCTACAACAGTTTGATATAGATAGGAGATTCGACATGATGCTGACAATGGCGATCGGTGTCTATCGAATCTGTGGTCGAATGTGCCTAACCTAACTCTATTAGTCCAAGATTATTCTACATAGAGAGGAAAGATTTGACATAGAGAAAAGATTCGACAGTGTTGGGGGTAGACCATTCGACATGAACGACAAAGATTCGACGAAGCAGAAAAAAACATACAAATGTCGAATCTGTCATTGAAGGCTTATGGTGTCTGTCGAAAGTTCTACGAAGATTCGACAAGCAGCTAAACTGTACGACATCGCAATCGTACATTTTAGGTCAAATGCTCGGCCCATACTCTATAGACGAATTCAAATGTTAGTTGACTAGTAATAATAATTCATAAATATAATTATTACTAGTCATACAACATTAGAATTCTTCTATAGCTTGTAGGCGGAACATTCAACCGGAAATGTACGATTGCGGCGTCGTACAGTTTAGTTGCTCCGTCGAATCTTCTTAGAACATTCGACAGACACCATAAGCCTTCAATTGACAGGCTGCATTTGATGGGCGCTGGTGAGTCTGCATTTGATGGGCGCTGGTGAGTCTGCATTTGATGGGCGCTGGTGAGTCTGCATTTGATGGGCGCTGGTGAGTCTGCATTTGATGGGCGCTGGTGAGTCTGCATTTGATGGGCGCTGGTGAGTCTGCAGTTGATGAGCGCTGGTGAGTCTGCAGTTGATGAGCGCTGGTGAGTCTGCAGTTGATGGGCGCTGGTGAGTCTGCAGTTGATGGGCGCTGGTGAGTCTGCAGTTGATGGGCGCTGGTGAGTCTGCATTTGATTGGCGCTGGTGAGTCTGCATTTGATTGGCGCTGGTGAGTCTGCATTTGATTGGCGCTGGTGAGTCTGCATTTGATTGGCGATGGTGAGTCTGCATTTGATTGGCGATGGTGAGTCTGCATTTGATTGGCGATGGTGAGACTGCATTTGATTGGCGATGGTGAGACTGCATTTGATTGGCGATGGTGAGACTGCATTTGATTGGCGATGGTGAGACTGCATTTGATTGGCGATGGTGAGACTGCATTTGATTGGCGATGGTGAGACTGCATTTGATTGGCGATGGTGAGACTGCATTTGATTGGCGATGGTGAGACTGCATTTGATTGGCGATGGTGAGACTGCATTTGATTGGCGATGGTGAGACTGCATTTGATTGGCGATGGTGAGACTGCATTTGATTGGCGATGGTGAGACTGCATTTGATTGGCGATGGTGAGACTGCATTTGATTGGCGATGGTGAGACTGCATTTGATTGGCGATGGTGAGACTGCATTTGATTGGCGATGGTGAGACTGCATTTGATTGGCGATGGTGAGACTGCATTTGGTTGGCGATGGTGAGACTGCATTTGATTGGCGATGGTGAGACTGCATTTGATGGGCGCTGGAGAGGCTGCATTGACGGGCGCTGATAGGTTGCATTTGAAGGGTGCTTCGTTAAAAAGGTGGGTTATACATGGGCAGGACAAAGGGGGTGTAGTCATGGGTGGAGCCGGGGGGGGGGGGGGGCGGCAAAATTAGGTTTTGCCTAGGTTGTCAAAAATTCTTGCACCAGCCCTGCCTGTGTGTGCTCCCTCCTGAGCAGGTACCTTGTTCGATGTCCCACCTACACCCTGACCTCAACTTTTTTTAAAGACATTTGGGACGAATTGAAACACCATTTGTGAGCCAGGTCTTCTCACCCATTATCAGTACCTGAGCTCATGTAGCTCTTTTAACTGAATTGGCACAAATTTTCATTCCCAAACTGGAGGTTGTTACCACAAAGAGGAGGCCAACTGCTTGTTTGGAACGATCAACAAGCTTCTATAGGTATGATGTTCAGGTGTCTAGAAACCTTTGCCCATATATTGTATGCAACTGATCCTTCAAAGGTTTTCAGGTTGCAGAATGCAGAGGTTCTGCATTCTTTAGGCACCATCCATCATTGTGCCATAGTCTTTTGACTTTGTATGCGGAAGATGCAATGCATACTCCCAGAAATATATAACGCAACGAATAGCCCTCCAACTTTACCATTCCGACACCAGCAGCTCTGAATAAACCCTCCTTGGTGAGTAGTAACCATAACTGTCAGCATTTTAATGGTGTCCAGAGACACTCTGTGTTGCGCTACTGTCTTGCCTTGGCATCAATTACTGTATTTTAATAGATGATGTTTTACACTGGAATATGTCCTTTTACCCAAAGTAAAATGCTCATCTCTTCAATATTCCTTGAAAAGATGAATAATTAGAGGTTGCGTAAAGGCAGACTGAGTAGGAGATGGCTGTATTGATTATGGTAGGGAGTTCCAGAAGATGGAAGGGGCTCTGAATAAGTCCTAGAGGCAAGCATGGGAGGAAATGACAAGGGAGCTAGAGAGCAACAGGACGAGCAAACAGGACGATTTGGGTGATATTATGAAATGGGGTTGGTGATGTAGCCTGAGACAGGGTTTTGCATGGCTTTCTTTGGTATTAGAGTTTAAATTTATTCAGTGGGCAAGTGGAAGCCAGTTGAGGGATTGGCAGAGTGGGATGATAGGCACCGAGTTGGTGGGGTTAGGCCAATGAGGAGGGTGTTGTAATAGTTAAGATGAAAGAAAACAAAGTGAATTAGTAGCCTTGTAGTGCCATTGGTTATGAAGGGCATGTTTTTGGAAATGTTGTTATAAGGTGAAGGCAGCAAGAGTGGACAGTCATTATAAAGTCTCGTACACACGGTTGGACATCCAACAAACTTTCCCTTGGATTTTTGTCGTAAGGGAGTTGTCAGGTCACACTCATAGCATACACACGCTCGGACTTTTCTGCAATATTTTTTAAAACTTTCCCAACATCACATGGTTTTTCTGCTCTTTACCGCCACCCTTTGGTTAACTTCTGCTATTGTTGGTTGATTTTAACATTGGTTCTGAGCACTTGTACAATAGTCTGATGGCTTGCTGTACACACGGTCGGACTAGGCACCATCGGACTTTTGTTGCCGAAAAGTTTGTCCGTTTGCAGACCGAACTTTTTGTCCGCTGAAACCCGAAAAAGTTGGTCCGATGGAGCGTACACACGATCGGATAAATTTGAAAACTTGCAGATTTTGAAGTTTGTTGGCAAAAAGACAGACCGTGTGTACGGGCCTTTAGATATGGGTCTGAAAGGGCAGGTCAGAGTCCAGGATTACACTTGGCAACCTGGCATTAGGGGAGGGACTGATAGTTGGTTAAAAATCTAGATGAAAAGTCAGGAGAGGGGGCACGAGGAGGAAATATTATGAGCTCTATTTTGGAAATATTCTCGTAGATCGGCATAAAAATGGGCGGGCGTAACGTATCTGATTTACGTTACGCCGCCGCAAGTTTTTCAGGCAAGTGCTTTATTCACAAAGCACTTGCCTGTAAAGTTGCGGCGGCGTAGCGTAAATCACCCGGCTGAATTCAAATTCGGTGGGTAGGGGGCGTGTTTCATTTAAATGAAGCACGTCCCCGTGCCGAACGAACTGCGCATGCGCCATCCCTAAAATTTCCCGGCGTGCATTGCTCTAAATGACGTCGCAAGGACGTCATTGGTTTTGACGTGGACGTAAATTACGTCCAGCACCATTCACGGACGACTTACGCAAACGACGTAACTTTTTAAATTTTCGACGCGGGAACGACGGCCATACTTAACATTGACTGTGCCTCATAGACCCAGGGGCAACTTTACGCCGGGAAAAGCCTAACGTAAATGTCGTAACTTTACTGCGTCGGCCGCGCGTACGTTCAGGAATTCGCGTATCTAGCTAATTTGCATACTCGACGCGGAAATCGACGGAAATGCCACCTAGCGGGGGGAAAAAAAATTGCAGTTACGATCCAACGGTGTAAGAGACTTGCGCCTGTCGGATCAAAAGGATATCTATGTGTAACTGATTCTAAGAATCGGTCGCATAGATACGACGGCGCTAGGCAGAGATGCAACGGCGTATCTCTTTTGAGAATCTGGGCCATTGAGTTTTAGGAAGTAGTGTGACATCCATACTGATAAGTCAATTAGTAATAATAGTGATGTTGAAGGAGAGATCTGAGGAGTAAATAGAGAGATATACATATTTGGATATTCATAGGTGTGCACAGCCTATGGCATTAGGGTGTGTACCACAAAACTCAAACACATTTGCATGTGTATGCATGTGTATATATAATGATGGTGTCAGTAGAGCAATGGACGGTGTCAGTAGAGCAATAGATGGTGTTAGTAGGGAAGAGATTGCTTGTAGTAGTTTTTATTTTTTACATTTTTTTTACTAGGGTCTTTGCTGAAATATTAAGGGTCTAAACAGGAGGAATCTGCACCACACGGGATGATTAGGGTGTGCCCAGGCACACCTGTCACACCCTGTGCGCACGCCTATGTTGTAGTACTGGAAGGCATGGGAGGTTGTCAACTGACAAAGGAAGAGGGTGTAGTTATAGAATAGATGGGGTCCAAAGACCGTGCCTTGGGAGTTTATTTTGAGGAGGAGCGAATGGTCAAATCTGCACTAGGTAGCAGATGAGGGTGTTTTACATGCCACAGTCGCAATGCAATTGACATAATAATGAGTTTCCCCCTATAACAGGTTTTTGTTGTCATACTTTCTGGCCAGCCTACAAACCTGATGTAATGGTGTCATGTTGGGGTTATTGGCTGGCCGGCTGCTTTGCTGTAAGTAAGGGTTAGGGGACGCAAAATACTTGCTTAGCCCCAGGCGCTGACAACCCACACTACACTAAGAAAAACTGTCTCCTAACTTTTTTAGCTGACTCCTAGATTCAAAGGAAATTTGTCAAGCCCTGTGTTGAATCAATATTTTTCTTTTTAACAGGTTGGCATTGTAAGATAATGGGCTCCCCTATAACCAGTCTTGCATGCTTGCTTATCATTATAATGTCTGCCCATGGCGGTCCGGATCCCACTTTGGATAATCACTGGAAGCTATGGGTTCTACAACACAAGAAAGTCTACATGAATGCGGTAATAATTATGTAATGCCAGTTTACTTGCCTTTGTTTGTAGAACGTGATTATTACTCTGTAAATTGGAAGAACAAGCAACAATGGTGTGAAAAAAACTGTGAAGCCTCATAGACACGTCCGAGGAGCTCGGCGGGTGAAACACATCGTTTTGCTCGTCGAGTTCCTTGTGAAGCCACCGAGGATCTCGGCGAGCCAAATTTTCCCATTCCCGTCGAGGAAAAAGAAGACATGCTTTCTTTTTGGCCCGACGAGATCCTCGACGGTTTCCTCGTCAAAGTGTACACACGACCGGTTTCCTTGGCAAAAAAAAAAACCCAGCAAGCTTCTTGCTCGTTTTTGCCGAGAAACTCGGTCGTGTGTACGAGGCCTGAAGCAATCTATTTTCCTGGTAAATGGTGAATTCTTGTTGAATGCCTTGGGTCAAGATTGCCAACCACTAAAGGACCACTGTCATAAAAATACTGTATTCTGATAACTGTGTGTGTGTGTGTGTGTGTGTTAACACATGTAATGATATTATTACGTTCCTTAACCACTTGCTAACCGGGCCATAGCCGAATGATAGCTACAGTGCGGTCGGCTATTTCTGGGAGGACGTACAATGACGTCATCCCAGACTTGCACTTCCCATGCACCACCTGGGGCATGCTTTACGGATTGCAGTAAAGGGCCAATGATAGTGGCCCTTTACAATGTGATTGCTCTGTCCAATGATGGAGTTATCACTTGTCAACAAACCAGCACATGTCCGGTTCAGCTCTCTCCTCTCCTCTCCTCGCATGTTGTACGCACCAATCGGTACAGCGTGCGAGGTGAGGAGGGAGACTGCAGAAGCACTGACCCGCACCTCATTCATGCCCATATGTGCCTCTTTCATGCCCATATGTGCCTCTTTCATGCCCATATGTGCCTCTTTCATGCCCATATGTGCCTCTTTCATGCCCATATGTGCCTCTTTCATGCCCATATGTGCCTCTTTCATGCCCATATGTGCCTCATACATGCCTCATTCATGCTCATTTATGAATGTTGGGTCTCTGTAGATGGCCAGGCTGTGTAAAAGTCTCACACGTGTGGTATCACTATACTCTGGAAGAGTAGCAGAATGTATTTTGGGTGTAAGTTTTGCTATGTGTTAGAAATATCTTATAAATGGACAACTTTGTGTAAAAAATAGATAGGTGGATTCAGAAAGACTTAGGCTGGGCGTATCAGTAGATACGCCAGCCTAAGTCTGAATGTGCGCCGGCGCTCATTTAAGCGTATTCTGGAAACTAGATACGCTTAAATTAGGCTCAGATATGAGCGGCGTAAGTGTCTTACACCGTCGTATCCTAAAGTGTAATTTTTAGGCTGACCGCTAGGTGGCGCTTCCATTGCGGTCGGCGTAGAATATGTAAATCACTAGATACGCCTATTCACGAACGTACGCCCGGCCGACGCAGTACAGATACGCCGTTTACGTTATGCATTATCAGGCTTAAAGTTATTCCATCAAATAGCTGGAATAGTAATGTTAAGTATGGCCGTCGTTCCCGCGTCGAAATTGGAAATGTTTACGTCGTTTGCGTAAGTCGTCCGTGAATAGGGATTTACGTCATTTACGTCCACGTCGAAACCAAAAGGACCGTGCGGCGTACTTTGCCGCAATGCACACTGGGATATGTAGGCGGACGGCGCATGTGCCGTTCGTAAAATACGTCAATCACGTAAGGTCACCCCCCATTAGCACACAACACATGCCCCCTCAGCTGAATTTGAATTGCACGCGCTTACGCCCGCCCAATTTATGCTACGCCGCCGTAACTTAGCAGGCAAGTACTTTGTGAATCATGTACTTGCCTCGCTAACTTACGGCGGCGTAGTGTAAATACCATACGCTACGCCGCCGCAACTATGCGCCCGCCTACCTGAATCCACCTAAGAGTTTTCATTTTCTTTCCACATTTTCCAAAAACTTGTGGAAAAAAATGACATGTTCAAAAGACTTATAATACCTCCTAGAATATACATTGTGTTGTTTGTTTTCCAAAATGGGGTAATTTTGTGGGAGTTTTCATTGTCCTGGTGCTCCGAGGCTTTCGAAATTGTGGTAGGGAATTATTGGCTAGATTCAGGTAGGCAGGCGTATCGTTGCGGCGGCGTAGTGTATCTTGTTTACACTACGCCGCCATAAGTTAGCGAGGCAAGTACATGATTCACAAAGTACTTGCCTGCTAGGTTACGGCGGCGTAGCGTAAATCGGGCGGGCGTAATGGCGCCTAATTCAAATTCGGCTGAGGGGGCGTGTTTTATGTTAATAGGGGGTGACCTGACGTGATTGACGTATTTTACGAACGGCGCATGCGCCGTCCGTGTACATATCCCAGTGTGCATTGCGGCAAAGTACGCCGCGCGGTCCTATTGGTTTCGACGTGGACGTAAATCCATATTCACGGACGACTTACGCAAACGACGTAAAATTTTGAAATTTCTACGCGGGAACGACGGCCATACTTAACATTACTATTCCAGCTATTTGATGGAATAACTTTAGGCCTGAAAGTGCGTTACGTAAACGGCGTATCTTTACTGCGTCGGGCAAGCGTACGTTCATGAATCGGCGTATCTACGCATTTACATATTCTAGGTCGACCGCAATGGAAGCGACACCTAGCGGTCAGCCTAAAAATTACACTTTAGGATACGACGGTGTAAGACACTTACGCCGCTCGTATCTGAGCCTAATTTAAGCGTATCTGGTTTCCAGAATACGCTTAAATTTGCGTTGGCGTATATTCCGAGTTAGGTCGGCGTATCTACTGATACGCCGGCCTAACTCTCTGTGAATCACCCCCTTTATGTGTAATTTATGCTCCTAGAATGCCTGGAGGTGCTACTTGGATGTTGGGCCTCTCTATGTGGCCAGGCTGTGTAAAAGTCTCACATATGTGGTATCGCCACATTTAGGAGGAGTAACAGAATGTGTTTTGGGGTGTAGTTGCAAGTATGCATATACAGTGTGTGAGAAATAACATGACTTTGAATTTTGTGAAAAACAAAAATTTCATTTTGCAAAGAATTGTGGGGAAAAATTACAACTTAAAAAAACTCACCATGCCTCTTACTAAATGCCTTTAATTAACTATCTGCTTTCCAAAAACGGGTCATTTGGGGGGTATTTGTACTTTCCTGGCTTGTTAGTGTCTCAAGAAATGAGATAGGCCATCAGTACATCAGGTGTGATCAATTTTCAATGATTGCCACCATAGCTTGTAGACTCTATGGCCCAGATTCTCAAAGGGCTTACGACGGCGCAACGCCATGTATGCCGTCGTAAGTCCTAATCTGGGCTGTCGTATCTATGCGACTGATTCTTAGAATCAGTTACGCATAGATAACCATTAGATCCGACAGGCGTAAGGCTCTTACACCGTCGGATCTTAAATGCAATTTTTTTTTGTCCGCTAGGTGTCGCCTCCGTCGTTTTCCCCGTCGAGTATGCAAATGGCCGTCGTTCCCGCGTCAAAATGTATAAATTTACGTCGTTTGCGTAAGTCGTCCGTGAATGGGGCTGGACGCCATTTACGTTCACGTCGAAACCACATCCTTGCGACGTCATTTGGAGCAATGCACCCTGTGATATTTTACGGACGGCGCATGCGCAGTACGTTCGGCGCGGGAACGCGCTTAATTTAAATGCTACACGCCCCCTACCCGCCTAATTTGAATTAGGCGGGCTTGCGCCGGGTGATTTACGCTACGCCGCCGCAACTTTACATGCAAGTGCTTTGTGAATAAAGCACTTGCATGAAAAACTTGCGGCGGCGTAACGAGATTTTTTTTTTTTACCAAAGTTAGGTAGAAATATGGCGTTTGGCCAAAATGTATAAAGAAAAATTACTAATTTGCAAAATGTTATAACCGAAACGATGAATAATTTTTTTTTCAAAATTGTTGGTCTTTTTTCATTTATAGCGCAAAAAATAAAAAACCCAGTGGTGAATAAATACCACCAAAAGAAAGCTCTGTTTGTGTAAAAAAAGGACAGACATTTCATATAGGTACAGTGTTGCGTGACTGAGTAATTGTCATTCAAAATGTGAGAGTGCTGAAAATTGGACTGGTTGAAGCGGAGGTTCACCCTAAAACAATTATATACCATTCCATCCAGCATACTGCCGACATGTACAGTATGCTGTTGTTTTTTTTTTTTTTTTTTTCGCTGTACATAGCGTTTAATCGTTCTTTTTCTTTTCAGACTCCCGCGGGGAATAGGCGTTCATATGAAGAGGCGTAGATGATTGACGTGCGGCTAAGGTGCCTCACGCGTTCCGAAAATAGCCGGACTGGGACTCGGCTCTATACGGCGCCTGCTCACAGATTAGGAGCTGACTGCGCAGGCGCCGTATAGAGCTGAGTCCTAGTCCGGCTTTTTTCAGAACGTGTGACGCACCATAGCCGCATGTCAATCATCTACGCCTCTTCATAGGAATGCCTATTCCCCGCGGGAGTCTGAAAAGAAAAAGAACGATTAAACGGTATGTACAGCGAAAAAAAAACAGCATACTATACATGTCGGCAGTATGCTGGATGGAATGGTATATAATTGTTTTAGGGTGAACCTCCGCTTTAAGAAGGGGGTTTAAGTGCCCTGTGGGCAAGTGGTTAAAACTGAATTCCTGTTTTGAATGCTTTTATTACATGGATTTAAAGCCAAAACTTTTTGGATAGAGTTGAGAAGGGTTCAACCCCTTGTTAAGTCTTTTTTTTTATCTTTGTCCCATTGGGCAAATTGCTCTTTACTTTCTGTCTTATACACGCAACAGGAAGTGATTGAAAATCACCTTGCGGATAGGGTACCCATATAAAGATTTCCCGTCTATACTGTTCTGATGGCAACTCAAGATGTTTTCCTAACTTTTTGTCCCAGTAGCAATGGTCATAAGAACAAATAGAGAGCAAATTCACTAAAAGGGACACCGACATGAATAATATCTGACAAATGTTCTAACACTTTCCTCAATCCTTTCAAAGTACAAAAAAGCTCTAAGAAAATCTACATACACATGTAGCGCCGGGCTCCCAATAACAAGGGCGCTACTATAAATTTAGGGAGCGTCTGAGCTATAGTTGGGCTCAGACTTCACTAATTCTATGTAAATTTGCCTCTGTTCTGGCTGTGGTTGTGCTCGGTAGAAGTTTCCCTTGTTGCCTGTAGGTGGCTTTACCACTTCAGGCTCATGTTGGAACTCGGGCGAACCATGGTGTATTGAGTGACCCTTCTCGGTAGCAGCCCAGTGAGAGTGGTGCCCAGCTGTGCATGCTGGGAGGGGAAACTTAAGGGGAAGACGCCGTTTTTAGGGGTCCTTTCGCCTTGTGGCCCTCCTGGCGCAAGGTGCGTGTGCGTGATTTCAGCCCCGGCACCACGTTCGTCCAAAGCTGTATTCCTATCAGGCAGGCCCAGCTATGCTGGCTGGGGCCTATGGTTCTACAAAGAATCCTAAGCTGTCCATCCAAGTGGGGGAAGCTTCTTAGCGAAGGAAGCGGGGAGGACCTGCCCTGGAGGAGACAAGCAAGGCGAGCTGATGTCTCGGGATAGGCCTGGTGACCTTGTTAAGGAAAGAGATCCACTATACAAGTTGCCTTACAGTCCGCCGGATTGGCTTAAAGGCTCTTTTGCGGTTAGGCAGGAAGTTCGGGACTTTAAATCCTGTGGCAGAGGATTCCTGACTATCCATTTTCCGCTCTCAGACGGTCTGTGGCAGAGACTGTCTCTATACTGTCCATGCATCATTCTGGCTGCTAGGCCATGTGAGAGGGGTCTATCTGGGTGAGCAATACCCACTCAGGAGTGGTAAATACTGGAACTTTGAATACTTTTTGTGCATTCTGTACTGTGTACCTGAACCTTCCCCTTCTCTCTATACTCTCTACTTCCTTCACAAGTTTTTTATGCAGCAAAAATAAAACCTACAGTTGAAGGTTTTACATCTTGTGTGGACATTGCAATTTCTACAGTCCCCCCCCCTCGGACAACGAACTTAGAGGTAACGTGCAAAACCCAAAATCTAAACCAGCAGCTTCTACGGGGGTAGTGCTACACACAGGCCCAGATTCTCAAAGGGCTTACGATGGCGCAATGCAATGTACGCCGTCGTAAGTCCTAATCTGGGCCGTCGTATCTATGCGACTGATTCTTAGAATCAGTTACGCATAGATATCCATTAGATCCGACAGGCGTAAGGCTCTTACGCTGTCGGATCTTAAATGCATTTTTTTTTTCGCCGCTAGGTGTCGCCTCCGTCGTTTTTCCCCGTTGTGTATGCAAATTAGCAAAATTCGCGAATTCCAGAATGTACGCGCGGTCAACGCAGTGAAGTTACGACGTTTACGTTAGATTTGCGACACGTAAAGTTGCCCCTGCTATATGAGGGGCAACCAATGTTAAGTATGGCCGTCGTTCCCACGTCGAAATTAAAAAATTTACGTCGTTTGAGTAAGTCGTCCGTGAATGGGGCTGGACGCCATTTACGTTCACGTCGGGGGAACGCGCCTAATTTAAATGCTCCACGCCCCCTACCCGACTCATTTGAATTAAGCGCGCTTGCGCCGGGAGATTTACGCTACGCCGCCGCAACTTTACAGGCAAGTTCTTTGTGAATAAAGCACTTGCCTGTAAACATTGCGGCGGCGTAACGTAAATGACATACGTTGCGCCGCCACAGTTTTACGCCCATCTACGAGAATCGGGGCCACAGTTAACAGGATGCAATATTTTGTGGGATAAGAGGCCTTGGTTGTCCAATTAAAAAAACATACAGCAAGATGTCTATAACCTTTATACAGTATCTGATGAGCACATGAAAATGTACTTGGTGGTACACATTCCAAAAAATGGGCAGAGCTCTGCATATTAGATGGCACTCTGAAGTGTGATGTTAGCTTCCCCTGGCTTTGGCCCATCACACTCAATAATTATATCTCCATTTGTTCACTCATTATTAGAGAAAAGTCATTATCAATGTTAAATATAGTCAACTGTGTTATGGGTGGCTTAATTTTGAAATGTTATGGGGTCCGAGTTTGGTTGTTTTAACTGTATTTACCAGGGGTCAAGTCCTGGGGGAAAAAGTGTGGGAACTCCCACCCAAGATCCACTCCCCCACCAAAAAAAAAATGATACGCACATATGCATAATTACAAAACCGCATTGTTTTTTTTTTTTTGATCCACTGTACCTTAGTAATCCTTTATGTTACTGGCCGCTTCCTGTATATGGATTCATCGGGTAGTGTGCAAGTTAACTTTAAGCAAGTTCTTTCTAAATCCCCCGATAACTCGCGGCAGACCTCCGCAATGTCTCCTGGGAACAATGACAAAAGCTCCCAGGAGACATTGCGGCATCGAGGAAGCGGCCAGTGACAAAGGATTACTAAGGTTCGCCTGCCCCTGACAGTGACTCGAGCTGGGCATCGCCGCTTAGTGAAGGATTGGCTCGGCTACAATTAAAGTTTATTGTATTTGTCCTTGGTTGAGCTGGTGGATCCTGAAAAGGAAGAGTTAAAGCTGTTGGCCATATTTTCTCACTATTTTCAGCCCCCTACAGGTTAAACCATATAAATAGGGGCTTATAAATGTCTCCAGGAAGTTGGATAGGGTCAAGACTGCAAGATGTAGTGGTTACTCTCAGGGCCGATCCTAGGGTCACAGGCGCCTGGGTGCAGAAATATTTCTGGCGCCCCCACATGGGCGTGGTCATTTTACTATATATCAGGGGTCTCACTATTGAGACAGAGAAACAGAGAAAGGAGATTGAGGACACAGGCCCAGATTCTTGTAGAATGGCGTAACTTAGGGCGGGCGTAAGGTATCTCATTTACGTTACGCCGCCGCAAGTTTTTCAGGCAAGTGCTTTATTCACAAAGAACTTGCCTGTAAAGTTGCGGCGGCGTAGCGTAAATCACCCGGCGCAAGCCCGCCTAATTCAAATTAGCCGGGTAGGGGGCATATAGCATTTAAATTAAGTGCGTTCCCGCGCCGAACGTACTGCGCCGCAGTTTGATAAGTAAAGATCCTGAAAGAAATCTGATAATATGTTTAGTGTTCTCTCCACCTGTGCTGCGCTCTTATCACTTACATTGTTCCCAGCTAGCTCTTTGTACTGCAAAACACCTTCGCTTTAAAGGAGTTGTAAACCTTCACGGTTTTCCATCTCAATGCATTAAGGTGAAAAACCTCTTGTAGTGCACTAGCCCCCCCAGCCCCCCTTTTACTTACCTGAGCCTGATTGTTTTTGTGCCGGGGACGAGAACACCAGCTCCAGCCAGTGTCTCGGGTCCTGATTGGATAGATTGATAGCTGCGCATCCATTGGCTCTGGCTGCTGTCAATCAAATCCAATGATGCAGGAGCCGAGTCTTGCTGTCTGTGTCAATAGACACAGCAGCAGGACACAGGAGCGTGCCTGCACAAGAGCCCGAGAGAGAGTGCTTCTCCGACGGGGTATTTGAGAAAAGGAGGAGCGAGGATCGCCACTGGAGGACCCCAGAAGAGGCGTGTCGGGGCCTCTCTGTGCATAACCAACTGCACAGAGAAGGTAAGTATGACCATGTTTGTTTAAAAGGTTCAGGTTTTTTTTTTTTTTTTTTTTTTTTTTTTTTTTAGTTACAGTATCCCTTTAGGGCATGGACAAGAGGAAAGAGGGAGATATTCTTCATCCTAGGACATAAAGTATTTTTCTGGCATGATCGCCAGGTGAAAAAGGGAAAAAAAGAGGTCTGAAATTAAAACAAATGCAGCCACCACCCCTAAGGACTGGTAAGCTGCAATATATTACATTACGGTTCTTGGGTTGAGATACACTTTAGGCCCCTTTCACATGTACGGATCCCGTAAGAATCCGTACATGTCTCATTCGCTTGCTCAGCACCGGTGGGGATCGCTCTGTTGATTCCCATTGAGCCAACAGATGACAGGGCGGTGTGCGGGGACACACTGTGCAGGGACCGTCCTGTCAGATCTCCACTCTCCTCTATGGGGGGGAATCGGATGAACACAGACCGTCTGTCCGTGTTCATCCGATCCGCAGATGGATGGAAAATAGGATTTTCCTCCGTCTGCAAAATCGGACCATAGCGGACACCGATGAGATCAGGTATAGAAAAGAGAAACAAGTGCGGGACTTTAAATGAAGCATGTGCGGGAAACTGTTTACAATAAATGGGGGGAATGAATCAAAGATAATAAATCTGGAATAGGTTTAAATATTTTATTACTTTCACATAATGCACCGTCCATGACTATATTGCACTATTGAAGAAATAGATAAACATATATGTTTCACAGATTAGTTGGGGGACAAGGTACGTGGGCAGTGACCCAAATATATAAATGCAATGAGTACAGCGAGCTTTATATACCATAACTAGGGATGGAAGCATGTATTTTACGGGACTACATTTTTGTCTATTTTGTGTTAATATCCAGTACTGCATTATTGTTGTTTTTCTAAGTGCTAGCAGCAATGTGCTTACAACTGTTTCATTAGTATCTGTCACATTTTGAGTACGGCTGGGTATTTTGGGCCATTCCACATCTGTTCACAGGTTCCCTGGCGCTGTCTGGCTAAGGGTGTTGGCATCTCCGGCCCCCTGTGGGTTGTGGTCCTATCCGGGGGCAGCAGCACTCACTGCACACGCTCTCCGTCCTGTGCTCCGAAGACGCACGGACGGATGGGCGGGCAGTGCGTGTCGATGTCACGCCTCCATCACCTGACACGGAACTAGGTCTCCGTGCGGTGTATTTGTATACCATCCACGAGGGGTTACAGGAGTCAAACGGCGCCGCATCATTGGGCGGTTACCCCGCACCAATGCAGACGCCTCCCTTCTCCTCCCCCTCGTATGCGTGTCTCTGGGCGGGTAACATTGGGGGGGTGGTCCCTATAAGAGGGTGTAACCTATGGCAGGTACAGGCATTTGGCTCTTCACATGTCATCACTCCATGCAGCACACTCGGAACTCACAGGTGATCCTCTTCCTCTCTCCTATACCTCACCACACCCAGTACCTTCACCTCACTTTACTATCTTTATATTCCCATTTCTCTTTGTCTTTCTTCCCCATCCCTGTTTTTTCTCCTTTTTTTCTCTCTTTCCTTTTCTTTTTTCTTTTTTCCTTCTCCTTTGCTTGTTTTCCTCCCCCCTTCCCCCCTTTTCCTTTTCATCATATCTCCATATCCCATTCAAACATAATACATTCTTCATTTATTTCCAATACAGCCATCATTCCTTACCGACCACAGTGCATTCAATACACCATGCCTCATGCCTGTGCCACCTGGGTGCGCTCTCCTGACGGGCCCTGCACCCCTCATTCTCCAGCCCTAGTCCCCGGCAGTGACCACCCCAATCCTGGGGTCCATCCGGAGCTTCACTCTAGTGCCAGCGGCAATCGGCAACCTGGTGAGTACCATCTGGGGCTTTTTGATGAGTCCTCAGCCCCCACAAATGTTGGATGCCCCGTTTAACCAGCTATGTGCTTATGTCGTTCCAGATAACCAATGTAATGCATGCCTGCTCCTGATGAGCGACCAACAGTCGCGAAACGCGTAGAGCTCTATACCTCATGCATTAATGTATTATCACTGCAGTGTCATGCGATGTAATTTCCATTTTAATATGTGATATCCATTTTATGTCTCAATAATATAGTACAGCTCGCTGTACTCATTGCATTTATATATTTGGGTCACTGCCCACGTACCTTGTCCCCCAACTAATCTGTGAAACATATATGTTTATCTATTTCTTCAATAGTGCAATATAGTCATGGACGGTGCATTATGTGAAAGTAATAAAATATTTAAACCTATTCCAGATTTATTATCTTTGATTCATTCCCCCCATTTATTGTAAACAGTTTCCCGCACATGCTTCATTTAAAGTCCTGCACTTGTTTCTCTTTTCTATACCTAATTAGGGATGGAGGTAATTGACCCATTACCTCATTTAAAGTCCCAACCAACCCTCCCCCCGCCCACTTTATATACCGATGAGATCAGGTGACACCCGCTATCCCATAGGGATACATGTATGTCCGTATTTCATCTGAAAACAGATGGATGAAATATAGACATACTGTCCGCAGGTGTGAAAGGGGCCTTAAGCAGATACATAAATTACATACAGGCTCCTTCTATTTTATTTTTAGAAGGTACAATTTTTTTTATCACTCACCTACTTCATCTAAGTTTTGGTGACTTCAATAGCTTCCTACCAGCAAAAACTGAAATCATACCTGTGAATAGTATACACCACACATAATTTCTATATGACTCTGCATCTGTATTATGTGTATCCAGATTATGATCTATATCCCTTTCCTGACATCATAGATGGAAGAGATGAGAAGACGGATGATCTGGGAAGATAATCTGAAATTTGTCACCGTCCACAATCTGGAGTACAGCCTGGGGCTTCACACTTTTGAGGTTGGAATGAACCATCTAGCAGACATGGTAATATGTGTTTCCAAATGTTGTGCTTTTCAGCATTTCAAATGAAAATAACATTTAGAAAAATCTTTCCATTTTCCAGTGAAATCATAGTTATATAGTTGGTAAGGTTGAATAAAGACGTCCACCCAGTTCAACCTGTGTTTGTGTGTGTAGAAAATAATTTCTTATATCCCTGTGTATTGCTTTCACTAAGATACTCATCCAAGAGTCTTTTAAAACTTTCCATACTTTCTGCTGACACCACCAATTGTGAAAGAGAGTTCCACATCCGTATCGCCCCGAGAGTGAAAAAAACCCTACACAGCTTAAGGTTAAACCGCTTCTCTTGCAGTCTCATTGTGTGGCCCTGTGTCTTCCTAAACTCCCTGGGACTGAGAAGTTTCATACTTACGCTGGGATCACCCTTGAGATGTTTGTATATTGCTATCCTATCTCCTCTCAAGCATCTCTTCTCCAGGGAGAATACATTTAGTGCTTGTAGTCATTGCTCATAATTGAGGTCCGCCAATCCTCCTTTAACTACTTGCCGACCAGCCGCCACAGTTATACGGCGGCAGGTCGGCTCCCCTGTGCGAGAGCCCGTAGCTATACGTCGGCTCTCGAAGCGGCCACTAGGGGCGCTTGCGCGTCGCCGGAGGCGCACACGCCCCCCGCTCGTCCCTGACTCCCGTGCCCGGCGGGCGCGATCGCGGCCGGGCACCCGCGATTGCTCGTTACAAGGCGAGGACCGGGAGCTGTGTGTGTAAACACACAGCTCCCAGTCCTGTCAGGGGAGAAATGCCTGACCGTCTGTTCATACAATGTATGAACAGCGATCAGTAAATCCCCCTAGTAAGGCCACCACCCCTACAGTTAGAACACACCCAGGGAACATACTTAACCCCTTCCCCACCCCCTAGTGTTAACCCCTTCCCTGCCCGTGGCATTTTTATAGTAATCCAATGCATTTTTATAGCACTGATCGCTATAAAAATGCCAATGGTCCCAAAAATGTGTGAAAAGTGTCCGAAGTGTCCGCCATAATGTCGCAGTACCCCAAAAAAATCGCTGATCGCCGCCATTACTAGTAAAAAAAAAATATTAATAAAAATGCCCTAAAAATACCCCCTATTTTGTAAACGCTAAAACTTTTGCGCAAACAAATCAATAAACGTTTGTTGCGATTTTTTTTTATTTTTTAGAAAAATATGTAGAAGAATACGTATCGGCCTAAACTGAGGGAAAAAAATGTTTTTTTTATATATTTTTGGGGGATATTTATTATAGCAAAAAGTAAAAAATATTATTTTTTTTCAAAATTGTCGCTCTATTTTTGTTTATAGCGCAAAAACTAAAAACCGCAGAGGTGATCAAATACCACCAAAAGAAAGCTCTATTTGTGGGAAAAAAAGGACGCTAATTTTGTTTGTGAGCCACGTCACACGACCGCGCAATTGTCAGTTAAAGCGACGCAGTGCCGAATCGTAAAAAGTGCTCTGGTCTTTGACCAGCAATATGGTCCAGGGGTTAAGTGGTTAATTTAGTTGTCCTTCTCAGGACTCTCTCCAGTTCCAGTACATCCCTTCTGAGGATTGGTGAACAGAAATGGATGGAATACTCCAGATGCGGCTGAACCAGTGTTATAAAGTGTCAGGATTATAGTTTTATCTCTGGAGTAAATTCCCTTTTTTATGCATGCTATTATTCTGCTGGCTTTGGTAGCTGCAGCTTGACACTGTATGATATTGTTCAGTCTGTCTTCTACTAGGACCCCTAAATCCTTCTCCATCCTGGAATCCCCTAGGAGCTCTCCTCCTAATGAGTAACTTGTGTCTATATTTTTACCTTACATCTTCCAATGTTAAACTTAATTTGCCATTTAGTAGCCCACTCCATTAATTTATTCAGGTCCTCTTGTAAAGTTTCTATATTATTTTGATATTATTGACCTACTTTTTTTTGTGTAATCAGCAAACACTGAAATTGAGCCATTTATCACAACCTCTATATCATTTATAAATACATTAAACAGAATTGAGCCTTGGAGTACCCCACTAACCAATCTAGACCATTCTGAGTGCACTTTATTTATCAAATCATTACTTCTCTATGCAACTCAGGCAGATTATGGCTGGTGGAAGGGGCCAGCAGGGTGCTGTACTGTAACGGCTCTAAGGAAACAGGAGTGAACCACAACTGCGGATGCAAGGATTTCAATGCGCTTCTTTGTGACAACTCAGTATTGGGCCCCAGGCATCACTCCTCGCAACAGGAGTTTGGGGGATCTATACATCATCTCTGTGTCACATAAAGAAAGGCGTTGAGCTACTAAGCATGGACGCATTACAAAATGCGACCAGAGCTTATCGTTTAAAATTATATTATGTACTAAAAAATTGCAATGCACAATTGTACGCTAGTGATTATGTGTATTACATAGCGTCGTGCATTAGGCGACTAAGGGAGAAGGTATAGAATACGTCAACCCTTAGCATAGAACGTTTTAGGCGAACATGTTCCGCAACTTTAGGGCATGGGCCCATATACAAGTACCACTTATGTCAGCACGTAGTTAATATGAGATCTAGTAACAACTAATAGTTGCGTATGAGAAGCAATATAGCTCAGGTACTTTGAGAGTACTCGTAGTAAAGAAGAATTGTAGTAACAATTAATAGTTGCATATGGGAGGCAATATAGCTCAGGTACTTTAAGAGTATACGTTGTAAATAGGAGGTGTAGCAACAACTAATAGTTACATATGTGAAGTGAATATAGCATAGGCAATTTGGGTGTAGATATCCCTTTAAGTTCTTGCTTAGCAAACAATCCTTAGGAAAGAAGTATATCCCGGATAGTATGTTGATGGCCACCAGAGATTACAAACAATAGCAGTTGTGTTTAGATGAAACATAAACAGTTCTTCCTATAGCACTACAGTGACACAATAGCTACTTATCCATTTGCAGGCTTCTGTGCAGGCAATAGGGATTCCGTGGTTAGGATGTTCATCAAGGAAGGCCCAAGGTTGTCCCCAGCAATGATTCTCTATTGTAACAGGTGCAACAGCACTAAAGGAGTAGTTGTTGCCTGGAGCGGTGGAGCAGCATGGGGAGCGATGCAGTCCAGGGATTGCTGGGACCTATAGTACCTCTGTAGCCTTGATAGTTGATGCCTCCAAAGATGGCAGGAAAGGCTGGAAGCCTAGCCGGCTAAGGCCGACAATAATAGAACAGGGGCTGTATGAGTAGTGAATGGCTTTATAGCCAGCAAACAGCTGTAGTGCATGGCACTAATGGACAATGATGGATGTCTCAGATGTTAGCATGCACAAAAACGCAGGGTTCTTTCATCAGTCCTACAAAATACAATGTAGCGAAACACTTCTGCAATGATTGTGCTGTTATATGAATTTGACTCGTAGGGATCCCCTAAGGGACCTCACTCACCAGATAGATGATATCAGTAGGCACGGATCGCTGGCTGTCTTACAGCAGAGTATTCAAATGCAGCTGGATCTCTCCTCCGTCCTTCTCCTGTCACTTGATAATCTCTGGTGGAGCTCAGATTCATGTAATCATGTAAGGATAAGAGAGAGACTCTGCATAGTGTAAAAACGTTTTATTTATACAGGATACAAGAGCTCTTCAATGTTGTGCTTACTAGTATGAAGTTCAAATATGGCGCTGTGTCTCAATCATGAGGCTTGCAGGCGTCTCACTTGTGCAGCTCCTGGGGATTCCTCCTCCTGTCGCCGTGAGTCCCGGGATCCCGCGCACCTGATTGGACGATTAGATCACGTGGTCACGCCTAGGGCCTTGCATCGGTGGTCAGTGGTGATAGGGGGGTGAATTCACCTGTATGTAGGGTGCCCACGTGTCCCGAATTGCCCGGGATTGTCCCATAATTCTCATTTGTGTCCCGGGCACCTTCATTCCAGGACAATACAGTGTTACGGAATGAAATGAGGACACATACCCACCCTAATAGACAATTGCCAAACTGGTTGCAGAAAGGAGCAAAGCCTTTACCCAGTGCTGCCCTGTGCTGGGGGCAAAAAATAAAATGAGGCTGATAAAGTGGGGCCCTGCCCTGGGGGGTAATAAAAAATGAGGCTGATAAGTGGGGGGGGCAATAAAATAATGAGGCTGACAAGTGGGGGGGGCAATAAAAAATATATATGTAGAAAATGTATACCACCTGTCTAAACTGGTGACTACTATTTTATTATTTTTGCCAATTTTTGGAAAAATAAAAGCAAAAAAACATATTTTTTCGGGCTGACGCGAGGGCATGCACAGGGGGGGGGGGGGGGGCCCCTGAATGGTCACCCTACCTGTATGGCCTGCATGCAATGCACCTACTTATTGACAGCACCTGAGAAGAACTCTCCAACTGCCCTATCCTTGATACGTCTGTATGTAAAAGACAGAGTTAAGAGAAAGTACCACCAAGTGTAGTTTAGCTCTCTTAAAAACAAAGATAATATGCACCTAAAGTGTGTGAGATCCAAAAAGCAGCATGTAATGCAATTCCACTAGATGGCAGCCTTTCCCCAGCCAACTTCCTCATGCAGATAGCTTCTTGCCAGGAACATTAAAGTGGTTGTAAACCCGTTACAACCACTTTTACCTACAGGTAAGCCTAGATTAAGGCTTACCTGTAGGTGCTCAAAATATCTCCCAAACTTCCATGGTTTAGGAGATATTTACAAATGAGATGGGCACCGATGTCTACAGCGCATACATCGTAGACAACGGCGCATGCGCGCTCTTTGAAACCTTTAGAAACGGCGAGCATGCCATTTCTAAAGGAGATTGTGCTGTGACTGGTGGCTTCTGCACGCATGCGCGGGAGTGACGCCATCACGGCTCCGGCCAATCACAGCGCCGGAGCCACGATACCCAGAAGGAGGATGGACGCTTCGTGGAAGAGGGGACAGCGGTGACATCGCAGGCTTCAGTTTCAGGTAAGTGACACATAATGGGCTGCTATGCGATGCATAGCAGCCCATTATGCTTTACCTTTGCAGGGAAACAAAGAGGAAGTAAAACCCATCTTTAAGGGCCGCTGCGGATAGTGTGAAAATCGTTACGGTGGAGCAGGGCACCAGAATGGCATGATGACGTCAGAGAGCATGGCAACATGTTTCAGGGCATTCCTGCCCCTTTCTCAAAAATCCTTTTGAAAGGGGCAGGAACACCCCAAAACTTATTGCCATGCTTCCTCTGACATCATCAGGCCATTTTGGTGCTCTGCTTTGACATCTCTGGTCACATTGGGACACACTTTGGTTGAGTTTTGAGCCTTTGGCATTTTGTTCAATCGTTGCGCTGGAGATTTGTCTGTATGCATTGTATGTACATACTGAACATGTTTTATATTATCTTGGTACATCTCTATAAATGGGTGAAAGCACTCTAAAACATACATAAAAGTGAGAAGACCACTCTTGTGTGCTAGCCTTTGTTAAAGTGAAAATATAAAGGTCTCAGATATTGTTGTAATTATTCTTTTATTTTCATTCCAGACATCGGAAGAAGTGGTGGCCACAATGACGGGCATTAGGGCTCCTGACATCACAGAGCTGAATTACACAAGTAGATTAGATAAATTGGATAGTGTATTTCCGGATTCAATTGACTGGAGAACTAAAGACTGTGTCACAGAAGTAAAGTACCAGGTATGTCACATTTACAGAAGTTTTCTAGTTCAGATTAGAGTTGCACCCACTTCCTAATCCTACATGGGGTACAGTAAGGTCCCAGTCACTTGTACCTCTCTTAAGAAGACACTCAGGGCTGTCTTAATGCATGGGCACCCCTGGGCATTGCCCAGGGGCCCCAGGTGCATGGGGGCCCCATGATTGTCTTGCATTACATCATACTTGCCAACTGTCCCAGATATGCTGGGCCAGTCAAGCTTTTTACTAAGCTGTCCCAAGACGGCTGTGCCCTCCTGATCCCAGTATTATGCCCTCCTGACCTCCCTGTACTGCACCCTTTGTGTTGATTAGTCTTTGATTTATGGAATGCTTTTAATATTGTTTAAAATAGATTTTTATTGAAAGTACTAATAAACATATGTTTAATCAACTATTTATACTTTAATTCTTGAGAGTAGGTGCGTAAATTGGGGCAGGCTAGTAGGGGCCCAGTGCATTACTTTGCCCAGGGTGCTATTAAAGCGGTGGTTCACCCTAATTTTACACTTTCTGTCAATGCAACTGCTAGGCATTGACAGTAAACAAACCATTTTTTTTTTAATCGCTCCTTACCCCTTTTTTAGCAGTTGTTCCTGGGCTGTCAATCAGAATCCCCCGCGGGGAATGGGCGTGTAAGTCCATTCTCCCCCGTCCTGTCAATCCATCTCCTGACACTCCCCAGGAGACGCGCTCTGCTCTAATCGCGCGATAACGGGGCGCGAGCTTGTTACGCCGGCCGTTGTTATGGCAACCCTGTAGTGTTGACGGCGACGCTTGCCGTCAACACTGCACATGCGCGGGGTCGAGCAGTGAATGCTGGGAGGCCAGCATTCACCGTATCCCGGAAGAAGACCCTGTCGGCTTCACAGTGCCCACAGGTAAAATGGAAACGTCCATCGGCTGAAAATATAAAAGATCCTTTGCACGATTACAGCGATTACGCCGGCTAAAGGAGTGGGACACCCGGGCAGTGCGGTAGTACAGGTAAGCCCTGACGATTGATGAAAAAAAAAAAAAATGATATCCCGCGGAACCCCCGCTTTAAGAAGGCCCTGAATACACTGTTGGATATTACTTTGGAAGGTGTTTGCAAAACAAACACATCACTCCATGGGTTTAGGAGTCCAAGACTATCGATTTCATCATAAAACTCCAAAGACAAGAAGCCGACATGTTTCTAGCATTATTGGGTGCCCCTTCATCAGAGCCTTTGAGGTCGCTTTGTGTTAGAGAGTCGTTGTGCTTTACAGCATGGATGTCTCACTGAGAAATTAAACCAATTTTGAACCCAGTGCCTTCCACCAACACTTTTTCAAACTGTATATATTTATTAGACATGATAACAGCTAGGAACTGCTAATGTCACATTATACCTTAAGGCAGGAGATTAATAGCCACACTCCAGCTATGGTGGCCCATGTCTCCTACCTTCCTTCTGTTCTTGCCCTATAGCCTCGATAATTCTCTTTAGCATGTGTTGAATTTTTGTGTCTTCCTGTGTAGTTCCTTCCTCTGACACTTATACATCACTATAGTGACATAGCGGTTGGAGGAAGGATAGCACAGTGGGGGCCACAAGTATCCAACACTCCGAGAAGCGTTGAATGCCGAAGAACCTGTTGGAGACTGCAGGGCAAGATCAGAGAGGAGGTAGGACACGCGACCCACTGGTCTTGGAACTGTAATTGGGGATTATGGAAAGACCTGGCAAAAGTGGAACCCAAGCCAAAACATTTTTAGTTGAGTTTGTGGAGGATTACAAAATAAAATAAAAATGTGCAGTGCTCATAAATTTTAATGACATTTTTATTGCAAAAATATAAATAAAAACATACAAATATAATTAAAACCAAACATGATAATCAAGAAATATTGTCCCGGATTCACAAAGCACTTGCGCATCTCAAGATACGCCAACGTAAGTGGAAATGTGCGCCGTAGTATCTGTGCACCGGACCCACAAACTAAGATATGCCTAAAAATAGGCTTCATCCCGCCGACGTAACTTGCCTACGCCGGCGTAGCATGGGCGCATATTTAGGCTGGATGCATGGTGGCGCTCCCATTGATCAGCCATTCAAATATGCAAATGAGGAAAATACAGCGATTCATGAACATAAGTGCGCCCGACGCAGGCTACGAGTGGTGCGCGTAAGTTGTACGTCCGGCGTAAAGTTAAGCCCCATAAAGGAGGTGTAACCCAGCAGCAGACATGCAAAGGTCTGCACCAAGGAATACAAGCCGGCGTAGTTTACGTTGGACGTGAGTCTGGCTTGGCGTAGGATACGTTCATGGCGTAGGCAGTGATCCTGCGTATCTTAGGTAGTTGTTCCGACGTGGTTGTGAACATGCGCAGGGGATGCGTCCACGGCACGACGCATGCGCAGTTCGTTAAACGTACTTGTCTGGCGTTTGGACCATCATTTGCATGGGGTCACGCCTCATTTGCATGGGTCAAGCCCACTTCCACCTACGCCGGCCTGCGCCTTCGAAACCTACGTCAACGCAGCGTGGGGAGCACTGGCTTCCTGAATTCCATGCTTGCCTCTCTGCGCTGCGTCGGCGTGGCGTACATTGGTTTGGGCTAAGGCGGCGTAATGTGCGCCCGCTCTCTGTGAATCCGGGCCATTGGCTCTATAGTCACATATTGTGACAACTTGTAACAGTACTACCATCTGTGTATTGCTTGCTCTACATGTTTCGCGGATGAAGTCTACCGCTTCTTCAGGAGCTTTATAGTACATATACACATGTGCAAGGCTTATAGAGCGATTATCATATAATTATGAATAGAGAGATACATACATTAATTATATAATACATATCAAATTTCATATAAAGTAAGATAAATGTACATCATCTATCTGCTGTGGAGACCCTATGGGTGAATCATCTTACCAAAAAATGCAGCAGTGCGGGTAGCCCAAAGAAGGATGGCCCGTCCCGGAGGGCATGAGAGCCTCTCACAGAGTAGAACATCAAAAAAGGGTCTGATTGAAAAATGAGGAGTTTAATTAGAAAAATGTGTCTAGCCATGATAATTAATCACATCGATGATAATAATCAATTATAATCATTTATCATGGCTAGACACAATTTTCGAATTAAACTCCTAATTTTTCAATCAGACCCTTTTTTGGTGTTCTACTCTGTGTGAGAGGCTCCCAAGCCCTCCGGGACGGGCCATTCTCCATTGGGTTGCCTTCACTGCTGCATTTATTGGAAAGATAATTCACCTATAAGGTCTCCACAGCAGATATATGATGTACCTTTATCTTACTATATATGAAATTTGATATGCATTATATAATTAATGTATGTTTTTCTCAATTCATAGTTCTATAATAATCGCTCTATAAAACCTTGCACACAGTGGCGGCTGGTGCTCAAAATTTTTGGGGGGACGCAAACGAAAAACAAAATTGCAGCCTCACTGTGCCTATCAAATGCAGCCACTGTGCCATCAATTGTCACCACTGTGCCATGCCATCAAACGCAGCCACTGTGCCATCAATTGTCACCACGGTTCCATGCCATCAAATGCAGTCACTATTCCATGCCATCAAATGCAGCCACTGTGCCATCAATTCGCACCACTGTGCCATGCCATCAAACACAGCCACTATGCCATGCCATCAAGCGCAGTCACTGTGCCATGCCATCAAGCGCAGCCACTGTGCCATGCCATCAAACGCAGCCACTGTGCCATGCCATCAAACACAGCCACTGCCATGCCATCAAACACAGCCACTGTGCCATCAATTGTCGCCACTGTGCCCATTGTCGCCACTGTGCCCATTGATGTCACTGTGCCCTTTAATTGTTGCCACTGTGCCCATTCATGCCGCTGTGCCAATTGTCCCCACTGTGCCCATTGTTGCCACTGTGCCCATTGTTGCCACTGTGCCTATTGTCGCCACTGTGCCCATTGATGTCACTGTGCCCTTCGTCGCGCTGTGCCTTTTTAAAATGCCCCTTTCCCCTCCCGCCCGGCACTTGCCTTTACTGGAGTCAGCCATCCACGTCCCTCGATGTCTTCTCCCGCCCTCGATGACGATTCAGCTAATCAGGTTACCGGTAGCCAGAACCGGTCAACCTGATTGGCTGAGACGCCTGTCAGTCTTATCCAAGGAACGCACCCCCGTACGTTCCCTGGATAAGCTTCCGGATGCTGAGGGCTGTACTCGGAAAGCCTATCAGAGCCGTGAAACATGTAGAGCAAGCAATACACAGATGGTAGTACTGTTACAAGTTGTCACAATAAGTGTCTATAGAGCCAATGTTTCTTGATGATCATGTTTGGTTTTAATTATATTTGTATATTTTTATACATATTTTGAGACTATTATCGTTCCTGCTATACGGTACCATTAAAGTCCATCCTTAGCCTCCTCCCTTTACTCTTTCATATTCTCGGGACGAGAGTACCATATTGTAACACAAAAAATATAAACTTGGCACTCTCTCTGAATAAAAATAAGGTCCAAACAGGCAGTATAAAGCCGCGTACACACGATTGGAATTTCCGATTGAGTTTTCCGTCTGAATTCTAATGAAGCTGACTTCCATCAGTCTTGCATACACACTGTCAGACTAAATTCCGACCGTCCAAAACGCGGTAACGTAAAACATTACAACGAGCCGATAAAAATGAGATTCAATGCTTTCAAGCATGCGTCGACTTGATTCTGAGCATGCATGGATTTTTTTCTCCATCGGAGTCGCACACAGACAATAGGAATTTCCTATAGAAAAAATTAGCTGCGCTGCATTGCACATGAAATCCACCAATAAACGTGAATATAAAAAAAAAAAATATATATATATATAAAAATAAATATTTAAATAAATATTCGGTTTAAAAATCAATAAAGTGTCTGAAATGTGTGTAAACCCAATATAGAAACATATGTTGTACCCCTTCAGTAATATTAAACACTGTGAACATTGGTGATCAATGTAAAAGTGGGTAATGTTCCAAGGTAACACTGAAAAAATGACGATCCATTCTGCAAGTGTGTTATCGGTGACTTTAAGCAGATTAACACCCAAGAAGAAGTGCCAAGACGTTGTAGAAAGGAATCCTCCACTTCTTATATCAAATCTCCTTACCGACTTCAATGGATCTCTCGTTTAAAGCGGAGGTTCACCCATAGAGAACACATTTTCCCCTTAGATTCCTGCTCGTTTTGTCTAGGGGAATCGGCTATTTGTTTTAAAATATGAGCAGTACTTACCCGTTTACGAGATGCATCCTCTCCGTCGCTTCCGGGTATAGGCTGCGGGAATGGGCGTTCCTTCTTGATTGACAGTCTTCCGAGAGGCTTCCGATGGTCGCATCCATCGCGTCACGATTTTCCGAAAGAAGCCGAACGTCGGTGCGCAGGCGCAGTATAGAGCCGCACCCACGTTCGGCTTCTTTCGGCTACGAGTGACGCGATGGATGCGACCGTCAGAAGCCTCTCGGAAGACTGTCAATCAAGAAGGAACGCCCGCTCCCGAAGACCCATACCCGGAAGCGACGGAAGAAGATGCATCGCGAAAACGGTAAGTAATGCTCATATTTTAAAACAAATAGCCGATTCCCCTAGACCAAACGAGCAGGAATCTAAGGGGAAATTTTTTTTTTTTTAATTAATGGGTAAACTCCCGCTTTAAGGAGATCACAGTAGCTTGTGGCTATTAACCCCCGCCCAGGGTCTCTCAGTAGCAGCAAATATATACTTTCTCTTCCACATGAGGCGTCCTCAGTACATCTCACGAATGGATGTTCCTATGGAGGAGTGTGGGGTGTAGCAAGATGACGGTGACAAAACCTCACTTCCGTTATACATCCTGACGGGTTGCCAAATCTGATGAAACAAAGGAATTTCCTATCTATTTTTTTTTTCCATCGGAAAAAAATTAAAACATGTTCTATTTCTAAACAGACGGAAAAAAGTCCGATGGGGCCCACACACAATCGGAATTTCTGATAAAAAAAAGTGCATCGGACTCTCATCCGAACTGAGCCGGCAGATGGGATGACGTTACCGCCTTCGCGCCATCCTTATGCAATTTGTCCTTAGGTGGGGACTTCCTTAGAGGGACCTATGAGGAAGTCCCCACCCACAGATGTAACATATAAGGGCAAAGCGAAGGCAGGGATATCATCACACATCATCTCAGCTCAGAAAAAAGAGCAGTGGTGTTTTTCCTTTGATTGTGATTCCCAATCTCTGTACCTGCAGACTTTTTTTTTTAAAGAGACATGCCACTTTTATGTTGCTTCAATGTGAGTCGTTGGTATGCTTGTTATTTGATCAACACATTAAAAATCTAAAAACTTCTTTCAGACCAGAAGAGGTTTTGCCTGCACATCAATAAATCTGTGACCTGATGTGCTGTGCCCTGATGGTGAGTGGTCAGTGTGTAGTGTAGTGGTCAGTGGGGTGTGTAGTGGTCAGTGTGCAGTGTAGTGGTCATCGTGTAGTGTAGTGGTCAGTGTGCAGTGGTCATTGTGGGGTGTGTAGTGGTCAGTGTGCAGTGTAGTGGACAGTGTGTAGTGGTCATTGTGCAGTGTAGTGTGCAGTGGTCAGTGTGCAGTGTAGTGGTCAGTTTGCAGTGTAGTGGACAGTGTGCAGTGGTGAGTGTGTAGTGTAGTGGTCATTGTGGGGTGTGTAGTGGTCATTGTGCAGTGTAGTGGTCATTGTGCAGTGTAGTGGTCAGTGTGTAGTGGTCAGTTTGCAGTGTAGTGGACAGTGTGCAGTGGTGAGTGTGTAGTGTAGTGGGCATCGTGGGGTGTGTAGTGGTCAGTGGACAGTGTGTAGTGGTCATTGTGCAGTGTAGTGGTCAGTGGTCAGTGTGCAGTGTAGTGGTCAGTTTGCAGTGTAGTGGTCAGTGTGCAGTGTAGTGATCAGTGTGTAGTGGTCGGTGTGAAGTGTAGTGGTCAGGGTTAATAATGCATCCGCTGACACCAGTGCTGGTGTTAATAATGCATCCACTGACACCAGTGCTGGGGGTAATAATGCTTCCGCTCACACCAGTGCTGGTGTTAATAATGCATCCACTGACACCAGTGCTGGGGGTAATGATGCGCCCGCTCACACCAGTGCTGGGGGTTATAATGCATCCACTGACACCAGTGCTGGGGGGGGGTTAATAATGCATTCGTTGACACCAGTACTGTATTTGAAGTTTGAAAGTTTGCATGCGGCCCCCCCATGGGATATGAAAACTTGTCTTGTGCCCCTCAGGTAATTTGAGTTTAAGACCCCTGCTTTAGTTGGTGCTCTGTGACCCTATAAACACTGTACAATCACAATGAATCTGATCCTCAGCATTGTACATATTTACAGGGAGAATGTGCCTCTTGCTGGTCTTTCAGTGCAACAGGCGCTCTGGAATGCCAGATGAAGCTGAAGACAGGAAAGTTGCAGTCACTGAGCGAACAGGAGCTTGTGGATTGCAGCGGAAGCTATGGAAACTATGGATGCAAGGGAGGATGGGTAGAAAATGCCATTAAATACGTAACTGAACATGGACTTGCACTGGAATCCTCATACCCGTATGAAGGAAAGGTAATGAAGCACAGTTGTGACATACTATCAGGATCTTTTGAAAGTTGTTTCTAAAAACAATCAGCTAAAACACACTTTGCAGTGTCATTTGTTTTTATTTGGCTCCCCCAAACTACCTAGACTGCATGCTGCAATGCACTTGTGTTGTAACACCCCAGAATGCACAAATGTAAACCATTGTGAAAAATATGTGGGTTGAAAAAAAGGGGACATTTTGGGGATTTTTAAGGTGCAAAATAATTTTTTTTTTTTTTTTTTAAAACATAACAATTGGCAAGTAGAGTTTAACAAGATTTTATGCAGACAGCACTAAAAAGTAGACTTCCCAACATCTTTTGCCCATTTGTCGGGCTTCTTCAGTGCATCCCCTGAAGAAGCCTGACATATGGGCGAAACATGTTGGGAAGTCTACTTTTTTAGTGATGTCTTCATAAAATCTTGTTAAACTGTACTTGCCAATTGTTATGTTTTAACAATTTTTTATTTTCCTTCTCAAAATAAAAAATCTTTTATACATTATAGTTGATAACATTTCAATTTATTTTGCACCTTAAAAATCCCCCAAACTCCCCCTTTTTTCATCTAACAAATTAAGCGATGTGGTGCTAATACTAAGTTGGTTAGCCCGTGATTATAAAACCTCTTTCTCTTATATTCGGGTTGCGGTGCTTTGGTAGCCCATTGAGAATGAATGGACTACCTAACGCAACAGGATATACTCGCAAATTCCAAGTTGCACGTACATGAGTTGACCCCAACATATTGATGCTCCCCATGGGTCCACCTGAAATCTGGGCCTTTTGGCAGCCTTATATTTTTCCTTCTAATCTGGCACTCATGATATACTGTATGCCAAAAAGTGGATTATATAGCATGAGATACTAGGGTTTAATCTGAATAAGCAATCTCAGTCTTATGCTCTAACTATATTGACATACATTGACACTATATTGAGTTCTGGGCTGCACTCCATACAGTATTGTGACTGATGTAACTGGATGGTGTTCATAGTGACAGGAATGAGGAATGAAGGTTAAAGCCAATGGACACTATTCTGTTCTCCTACTCCTGGACCTCTCTGCTGCCTTTGATATGGTGGACCTCACCCTCCAAAAAAAAAAATGATATTCCTTTGGTCTTCGTGACTGTACTTTTCGCTGGTTCTAATCCAACCTATCTCACTGCACCTTCAGTGTCACTTACAACTCTACTTCCTCTTCTCCTCTTTCTTTCTCTGTTGGGGTCCCCCATGGTTCTGTTTTTGGACCTCTCCTAGTCTACACTTCCTCCCTCCCTGGGTCAATTAATAGCCTCCCATACCATTTCTATGCTGATGACATGCAAATCTTTCTTTCTACCCCTCAACTCACTCCATCTGTCTCCTCACGCATCACTGATTTACTAACTGACATATCAGTCTGGATGTCACACCACTTCCTCATACTCAAGCTATCCAAAACCAACCAATATTTCCTCCCCATGTGCCCCTTCCCCTGCCTTATCTGTCAAAATTGATGGCTCAACTATCAACCCATCCCTGCACTCCAGGGTGCTAGGTGTAATCCTGGACTTTGAACTCTCCTTTTGGACCCACATCCAATCAATGTCCAAAGCTCAATCTCCACAACATCTTCAAAATATGCCCCTTCCTAACCAATGAACCCGCAAAGCTCCTTGTTCACTCGCTGCCAGGGATGAGTTTCGTGTTCGAGTCGAGCCCATGTTCGACTCGAACATCGTATGTTTGACCGTTCGTCGAATTTCGAACGTTACGGGCCATTCGCGGCAAATTCGAGTGGGGTGTCACGGCCCATAATTCACTGCGGCATCGCAGTGCATTGCTGGCTGATGATTGGCCTTACAACCCCTTTAACTCTTACTAACTATTATATTATAGGTATTGAAATTTCCTTTCAAATTTGGCTGTTAGGCCCCGTACACACCATAGAATCCATCCGCAGATAAATCCCAGCAAATGGGTTTCAGCGGATAGATCCTATGGTGTGTACACGCCAGCGGATCTTTTTCCGCGGATAAATCCCCCCTGGGATGGATTCCAGCAGATCGGATATTTGCTGACATGCACAACATATCCATCTGCTGGAGTCCATCCCAACGGATGGATCCGCTGGTCTGTACAGACTCACCGAATCCATCCGTCCGAAGGGATCCCCCGCATGCGTCGTAATGATTTGACGCATGCGTGGAATTCCTTATATGACAGCGTCGCCGCGTCATAATCGCGGCGACGGCGCGACACGTCATCGCCAGAGGATTTCGGCGCGGATTTCAATGCGATGGTGTGTACACACCATCGCATGAAAATCCGCCGAAATCCACGAGAGGATTTATCCGCGGAAACGGTCCGCTGGACCGTATTCGCGGATAAATTCTATCGTGTGTATGGGGCCTTAGTGAACGTAATGAATACAAATTTATCCAAAGTTAAGAATTATCCAAAATAACGAATGCTGTATCTAAACTAATGGAACATAACAAATTAATAATAATAAATAACAATAATAATAAAAAACTTTTTAATACTATTATTATTTATTATTAATTTGTTCCGTTCGACTTGTTTAGATGTGGCATTCGTTATTTAAAATAATTTGTAATTTTCGGACAAATTCGTATTCGTTATATTCACTGACAGCCAAATTTGAAAAAAAAATTCAATACCTATAATTTAATAGTTAGTTAATATTAGTTCGCTATTATTTCAAATTTCCAGATTTTCATATTTTCTTTCTTATTTTCGAATTTCCGAATATACACATTTTTGAAATTACGAATTTCGATCATAACGAATGACTGGAAAAACTAAAAAGAAACCAAATGAAACTAAAACTAACACATATTTCGACATATCTAGTACTTTTACTGCCTACATTTAATTAAAAAAATATATTAAATATTATATTAATGAGGGTAGATCTAAAATAATTGTGTCTTTTATATATGCCTGGAGTTCAACTTTAATTAGTTGGTATGGGCAATACGTTTTCGTACACTGCAGACCATGAATCCTGTACTCAATATTTTTTCTTTTATCCATTCACCAGGAAGGCACCTGCCGCTCTGCTCCTACTGCTGCTACATGCCGGGCTTTTAAAATGTTGTCATATGGGAATGAACTCTTACTTCAAAATGCAGTGGGAACCGTGGGACCTGTATCTGTGCTAATAGATTCTTCGCAACAGTCCTTCTACCTGTACAAAAATGGTATGTATGAAGTATTTATACCCAGTGCACAAGTCAGATCTACAGTCTTGGGGATTTTTCAGGCAGGAGGTAATTGTTGCCATCCTCTGCCCAAGACAAGTGATCCGTGGTGGATTACTTTTTAAAGGGAAGTGTAGCAGCCTAGCAGGGGCTGGCAAGCAATTAGGAGGTGCTAATGAGCTATTTTAACTTTTTTATTTTTTTTGCCAATTTTACATTGCAGGACCCTGCCACAACTATGAACCAAGCATTTGGCTTGGAGTGCTGTCCTGTCAACAAGGCCGCTGATAAGCCAGTACAACTGGCCCTGTTGTAGCGGGCCCCGACCAGCAGGGGCCCGAATGGCAACCCCCTTTTCTTTTCCTTTTTTTAGGGGTCCGGAGGTCCCCAGGGGCCCCTTTTTTTTTTTTATTTTATAAAATATATATATATATTTTTTAATATATTTTTATTTTATTTTTTATTAAAGGGACATTTTTTTTTTTTAGAGATCCGGAGGTCCCCAGGGGTCCGAAGGCCCCCAGGGCCCTGGATGGCAACCCCCTCTTTTTTTTATTTATTCTTTATAAAAAATATATATTTTTTCTAATATTTTTTTTATTAAAGGGCCAATTTTTTTTCCTTAGGGGTACGGGGGTCCCCAGGGGCCCGGAGATCCCCAGGGCCCCGGATGGCAATGCCCCTTTTTTATAATTTTTTTTTTTATATTGAATTTCGTTTATATATATATATATATATATATATATATATATATATATATATATATATATATATAAATATCTATTAAAGGGCTCATGAGGTCTCCAGGGCCCCATGTGGCAAACCCCCTTTTTTTTTTATTGTTTTATAAATATATTTTTTATTAAAGGGCCCAGAGGTCCCCAGGGCCCTGGATTTGATTGATTTAATGGATTTGTAATGCGCCAAATACTGACCCGTCAGGGAAGCGTGGCAACCCACCCCTTTTTTTTTTTCTTCTAAATGTTATATATATATATATACAGTGAGGAAAATAAGTATTTGAACACCCTGCTATTTTGCAAGTTCTCCCACTTGGAAATCATGGAGGGGTCTGAAATTGTCATCGTAGGTGCATGTCCACTGTGAGAGACATAATCAAAAAAAAAAATTCCAGAAATCACAATTTATGATTTTTTAACTATTTATTTGTATGATACAGCTGCAAATAAGTATTTGAACACCTGTCTATCAGCTAGAATTCTGACCCTCAAAGACCTGTTAGTCTGCCTTTAAAATGTCCACCTCCACTCCATTTATTATCCTAAATTAGATGCACCTGTTTGAGGTCATTAGCTGCATAAAGACACCTGTCCACCCCATACAATCAGTAAGAATCCAACTACTAACATGGCCAAGACCAAAGAGCTGTCCAAAGACACTAGAGACAAAATTGTACACCTCCACAAGGCTGGAAAGGGCTACGGGGAAATTGCCAAGCAGCTTGGTGAAAAAAGGTCCACTGTTGGAGCAATCATTAGAAAATGGAAGAAGCTAAACATGACTGTCAATCTCCCTCGGACTGGGGCTCCATGCAAAATCTCACCTCGTGGGGTCTCAATGATCCTAAGAAAGGTGAGAAATCAGCCCAGGACTACACGGGAGGAGCTGGTCAATGACCTGAAAAGAGCTGGGACCACCGTTTCCAAGGTTACTGTTGGTAATACACTAAGACGTCATGGTTTGAAATCATGCATGGCACGGAAGGTTCCCCTGCTTAAACCAGCACATGTCAAGGCCCGTCTTAAGTTTGCCAATGACCATTTGGATGATCCAGAGGAGTCATGGGAGAAAGTCATGTGGTCAGATGAGACCAAAATAGAACTTTTTGGTCATAATTCCACTAACCGTGTTTGGAGGAAGAAGAATGATGAGTACCATCCCAAGAACACCATCCCTACTGTGAAGCATGGGGGTGGTAGCATCATGCTTTGGGGGTGTTTTTCTGCACATGGGACAGGGCGACTGCACTGTATTAAGGAGAGGATGACTGGGGCCATGTATTGCGAGATTTTGGGCAACAACCTCCTTCCCTCAGTTAGAGCTTTGAAGATGGGTCGAGGCTGGGTCTTCCAACATGACAATGACATGAAGCACACAGCCAGGATAACCAAGGAGTGGCTCTGTAAGAAGCATATCAAGGTTCTGGCGTGGCCTAGCCAGTCTCCAGACCTAAACCCAATAGAGAATCTTTGGAGGGAGCTCAAACTCTGTGTTTCTCAGCGACAGCCCAGAAACCTGACTGATCTAGAGAAGATCTGTGTGGAGGAGTGGGCCAAAATCCCTCCTCCAGTGTGTGCAAAAACTACAAGAAACGTTTGACCTCTGTAATTGCAAACAAAGGCTACTGTACCAAATATTAACATTGATTTTCTCAGGTGTTCAAATACTTATTTGCAGCTGTATCATACAAATAAATAGTTAAAAAAATCATACATTGTGATTTCTGGATTTTTTTTTTTTGATTATGTCTCTCACAGTGGACATGCACCTACGATAACAATTTCAGACCCCTCCATGATTTCCAAGTGGGAGAACTTGCAAAATAGCAGGGTGTTCAAATACTTATTTTCCTCACTGTATATATATATATATATATATTATATATATAAAAAAAAATTAGTAAAGGGCCCCTCTCCGCTTCTCAATTCCCGGCAACCCCCCCTCCCGCTTCTCAATTTCAGATGGCAGCACCCCCCCCCCCCCCCGGTTCTCTGCTCCAGGGGGCCCATGACTGAAGCTGTGTAAGGGGCCCCATAAATTCTGATGGCGGCCCTGCCTGTCAAGCTCTGCAGCCCAAGTTAAAATAGCTTTGCTTCACAGCCCCAGCATGTGTACAGGCCTGTCAGGCTGCAATGTTATGCCGCATACACACGTCCGTTATTAATGTGATGGAAAAAAACTAAGTTTTTCTCAATGTGATTCCTCTCAAGCCTGCCTTGCATACACACGATCGTGAAAAAAATGCTTGAGCAAAGCGCGGTGACGTACAACACGTACAACGGCACTATAAAGGGGAAGTTCCTTTCGAATGGCGCTGCCCTTTGGGCTGCTTCTGCTAATTTCCCCGTCTCATAACTTTCTTCTGAGCATGCACGTTTTTTTCCCCCTCGTTAAAGCGTGCATTTTTCTCATCATGAAAAACGGTCGTGTGTACGCGGCATTAGAATTATGAAAAAAAATGCGATTAAAAAAATTGCTGAGCAAATACCGTGAGAAAAAAAATGTTGCAATGACCACCAGGGCCATATTAATAGCATCATGGGCCCCTGGGCAAAGTAATGCTCTGGGGCCCCTACCAGCTTGCCCCAATTTGCACACCTACCTTCAAGAAATAAAGTATAAATAGTTGATAGAATTAAATATATATTCATTAGTACTTTAAATAAAATCGATTTTACAAAAGGAAAACATTCCATGGATCAAAAACTAGTCAACACAATGTGCAAAGTACAGGAGGGGATGCAGAAGGGCACAGTACAGAGAGGGCTGCAGAAGGGCAGAGTATAGGTTCTGGGATGCTTCCTGGGATACGATCGGGACAGTTAAGTAAAAAGCATGACTGTCCCAGCAAATCTGGGACAGTTGGTAAGTATGATGTTATGTAAGATTATTGTGGGGCCCCCATGTGCCTGGGGCCCCTGGGCAGTGCCCAAGAGTGCCCTTGAATGCTATGCGCACACCATATCTCCTGTGCTAATAAGCACACATCTCATCTAATGATATAATGCATTTTACCAAGCACTCTATTTCCTGTATATCCCAAGTAAACAGACATCCCCAAAGCTCACGTTCTCGGCTCCATCAGCATGACTGCCCCAGCGACCAGTGTCCTTGGCTTTTTATTCATAAATTACAAAACCATTGACAAACAGGGAGTGATGGCTCCAGCAGCCAATAGCTTCCTCCATGGGAAATGACATCACAGGAAATCCTTCCAACAGGATGAGTTAATACAAACAACCAGGGCTTTTTTTTAGGGGGAACTTGGGGGAACTCAGTTCCACCACCTCTGGCTCAGACCCTTTGGTGCCTGCTCACCACAATCACTTGTAAACGCAGAAGTCTGGTTTCTGTGTTTACAAGTGACAGCTTTGTAACCCCCTGAACTCTGCACTCTGTATGTAAAGCAATTCTGGTATTTAATGCCCCTTTAATACCCTTCTACTGTTTGTGAAATCTAAACGGGTCTTGGTTGAGTTCCTGCACCTATTTTCTGAGAAAAAAAGCTCTGCAAACAACCAATGAATAATGGCTAAACGAGTCCTATGGGTGTGTCTGAGCAGAGACAGTGTGCATGCATGTTTTTCCTGTTCCCTGTACCTAGAAGCTAAATAAAAAAGAAGCCGCATGGCTTTCAAACATGGACTCCGTCTCTGACCATAACAACTCAAAGACTATCGTATTTCTGCTGATAGGAATCCTTATTCTGAGTTTTTTCCAGAGAACAACTCATACCTGGATTATACTACCGTTCCTTGTAGATGGGAGGCTATCTGCAGGTATACGCTACGAATCTCGACATTTGCTAATCAGACACAGCAGAGACAAGGGCGTACGTCTGCCTATAACCAATAATGTCCTTGCAGAGCAAACATATCCCCCCAGACGAATGTCTGTGCAATGCACAGGGGCCCTTTCGCTGGTGGACATACCCCCACTCTGCAAACACCTCTCTCCAATCCCAGGAAGTTTTCCACTACCAGATGGGACTCAACCAGCGTCAGTCTGCCCCAGTCAGCTCTTAAGAGCGGGCTGCGGGTGTACTAACACTGGGCTACACTATGACAATACATATTAAATACATCTTCATAAAATGTCCACAACAGTATTAATTGTACCCTTCACTGGAAGCATCTGCACTCAACAGAGTGGAAGGTTGTCAAGTTTTTGGCATATTTTTGTCCATAAAGTATGTCAATACTATTTTTACATTTAAGTTATTAGTATGTACAGAAGTTTAAGTTGACCTTTTTTCAACATACTTTCTTTTTGTTAACTAGGTGTCTACTATGATCCTAAATGCAATCCACGAAACCTTATCCATGCAGTACTGGCAGTGGGATACGATAAAGAAAATGGAGCGGCCTATTGGCTGGTTAAAAACAGGTAAACAGAGGGGGTAGCACTTCCGCACCCTCAGAGCTACTTTCTGGCGGCACAATTACAATGGGAGGGAGTAATAGGTTGGAAGGGGGATATGTAGGGAGGGAAATGTTGCTACAAAACACTCTGCATGGGTCAATGGTGGAAGCCATGGAGGCAGGTTCTTTCCCTTATAGGCTCTGTACATTAAGTTTCATGGTGAGAGTATGGATCACAGCAAAGATATTGTTGGGGTATAGGGGATTAACAGAGTATGCCCCTTTTTGGGAGAATCGAAACCTGGGAGAAATCCAGAAGATGGGGACAATTAAGGAATGGGAAAGCTGTGGAATATATTTCATTAACCAGCTATTTAAAGATGGTACTCCTAAATCCTTTCAGGAATTGAGAGAACAATATACTATACCAAATAAGTCTTTTTATTAGATATCTACAGATTAGGCATGCCCTTGGAGAACAGTTTAGGGAAAGGACGCTTGAATGGAGCAAGATTCCATTGCTCCAGAAAGTAACTTACCCGCTTAAACCCCGGACAATTGGGCTGCCAAATGACTGGGCCACTTTTTGTGATTCGGCACTGCGTCGCTTTAACTGACAATTGCGCGGTCGTGCAACGTGGCTCCCAAACAAAATTGACGTCCTTTTTTTCCCACAAATAGAGCTTTCATTTGGTGGTATTTGATCACCTATTTTTTTCTTAGTTTTGACTGATATGTATTACATCTACATATTTTTGGTAAAAAAATTGCAATAAGCGTATATGGATTGGTTTGCGCAAAAATTATAGCATCTACAAAATAGGGGATAGTTTTATGGCATTTTTATTATTCTTTTTTTACTAGTAATGGCGGCGATCTGTGATTTTTATCGTGACTGGGACTTTATGGCGGACGCATCGGACACATTTGACACATTTTTGGGACAATTGTAAAGGGGTTAACCACTAGAGGGTGCTGAAGGGGTTAAGTGTGTCCTAGTGAGTGATTCTAGCTGTTAGGGGGAGGAGCTACCAGTGACACGTCCGCGATCACCGTTTCCGATCACAGGGAACAGTAAATCCCTGACGTGTCACTAGGCAGAACAGGGGAATGCCTTGTTTACAAAGGCATTCCCCTGTTCTGCCTTTGCTGACCGCAATCGTGGGCCGCCCGGGAACATCGAGTTCCCACGGGAGCACTCACGAGGCACCCGATGGCCAGCAAATTTAAAGGGACATACAGTTACACCTATTTGCCTGTCTGTGCCATTGTGTCGACGTATATTGTCGTGCGGCGGTCGGCAATCAGTCAATGCAACAACCTCAAAAGGCCTAATCTCCAGCTTATACCCAGCTTATACCCGCATATTTATAAAGGGAGCCTGGAAAGGATTGAGGCCCATCGAGTAGGAGGAGATTGGAACAGTATGTAGGTACTATAACTGGTTCACAGTGGAGTAGAATTCTCGAATTGGGTTCGTTGGTCTCACTCTCAACCTCCCAGAAGATGTCTCATTTGTTCTTGATATACAGAGCTTACTATACCCCCCCAAAAGCTTTTTTTGCTTTTGGTGCCGTAGATCAGATGCCAGTTGCCCCAGGTGTGGGAAAGAAGGGGATTTAATCCATATGTTTTGGAGATGCCGAAAGCTATTGCGGTACTGGAAAGAGGAATCCTAGGTCAGGTATTTGGAGGACCTCTAGACAGGGATACTGTATAAGGCTATGTGTTCTGGGCTTTGTTTAGGGGAAATCCTGGACGCAACCAGGTTGCAATTCTTAGATGTTTATTCCAGGCAAGGAAATTGATAGCACAGAGATGGCAGTAGAGAGTGGGAGAGCGGCATGAACGAGACAATATGGAAGGAAATATCGGTTTACGTCAGGCAAAACAGTATAAAGAAATATGAAGAGATTTGGAAACCCTGGTGGGATGCAAAGGGATACCCACCTAAAGCCGCATACACACGATCGGTTGTCCATTGAAAACAGACTGATGGACTGTTTTCATCGGATAAACCGATCGTGTGTGGGCCCCATCGGTTTTCTTTCCATTGGTGTAAAAAAATAGAACATGTTTTAAATTTTTCCTATGGATAAAAAAACGATACAAAAATCAGATCGTTCTGAATGGAACTCCATCGGTCAAAAATCCATGCATGCTCAGTCAAGTCGACGCTAGCTTGGAAGGATTGAACTTAATTTTTTTCGGCTCGTAGTAGTGTTGTACGTCACCGCGTTTTGGCACGATCGGATTTTTGACTGATTTTCTGCATAGACTCCAAGGCACATTTAGACAAAATGTTATCCCACTTTTAAGGAAATTCCAAACTTTACTTTACAAATGCAATACAGAATTCAATGGCACTCCTTGTTTGGGCCACTGAAATAAAGTTGATAGTTTTACCAAAAAATTTGCTCAATTTTTTATCAATTCATATTCCCCGTTCCTTTTTTTTAATTCCACCTCCAAGCTCTTCACTAAATTTGTTTGGGCCAACAGACATCCTCATATAAGCCACCAAGTACTTAAGTACCCAAAATTGCACAGCGGAATTACGATGACTGGTTTAACCCTGTATCACACTGCTATCCACCTAGTACCCTTGATAGACTGGAATAGACATGCACATAAAAAGACCTGGGTAAGCCTTAAAACAATGTCCCTTTGAAAAGCCTACCAAGCTGCAGGCAACCTGTTCCGATGGACCTGAAATCTCATTCTCTTGACGGTCCAACCTTGCTAGTTTTTCGGAAGTCTATGGCAAAATTAAAAATTACTCCATATCCATCTTCCCTCCAACCCATACTGGGGTATCCTGAGTTTCCCTCAGGCCTCTATAAGCTTTCCTTCCAGGTGCTTCAAGGGATTGTAAAGGCAGATTTTTTTTTATCTTGATGCATTCTATGCCACTTTCTTTTTGAGGATGCACAGGCATTAGTTGGTTCTGATATTGGTTCTGAGGTTGAGGAAGGGAGTAACCATGGGCGTCCGCTCCATAGGGCAAGGGTGGTCGTTTGTCCCCCCCTGGAATCGCTAGGGAGAGCCAGGAGCAGGGCTGAACTGGCCCTGGGGCCGCTTTATACAGCGACTGCAGCACTCCCCTCCTTCTGTCCTCCGGCGCTCGTATTGTATGTCATTGAGCTGGGTCGGTGTGCAAGGTCCCGCCCCCCTAGTTCGGCTCGTCTGATAGTCGCAACAGAGTTGTAGCCTATGGCATAGTTTCTAGTTGTCTTTTATTTAGAGTGCCTGTCCCTCTTCTGGAATCAAATCCATTTGTCCCTCATTCCAAAAGGTTCCTCTTCTAGACCTGAAATAAATATACTGTCAATATAGTGTAGTGTTTCAGTCAAAGAAAAGGGGTGCTGTGTAAGGTAAAGGGGTCCAGGGATGCAGGGTGCTGTGTAAAGTAAAGGGGTCCAGTGATGCAGGGTGCTGTGTAATCTAAAGGGGTCCAGTGATGCAGGGTGCTGTGTAATCTAAAGGGGTCCAGTGATGCAGGGTGCTGTGTAAAGTAAAGGGGTCCAGAGCTGTGAGGTGCTGTGTAATGTAAAGGGGTCCAGAGGTGCAGTTGTGGAGAGGTGATACACAGTAGTGACAAAGAGATATTGAAAGATGCAGGGGGCACAGTCGGGTGTTTTTACATTTTACGTTTTTACATTTTAGCGTGGGGGTGGAGCTTTTAACCTCCGATAGCGAAGGGGGTTGAAAGGTCGAAGAAAGGGTAAAATGCGACTGTGTATCGCCACTGCCGAAGCGTCCCCTCCTGAAAAAAATTCAGCGGACGCCCATAGGAGTAACATGAGCCTAGAGCAAAGAATACTGATAAACAACAAATTGGCAGTCATGTTCCCCCGGCCGCAGCATATTGGCATGATGAGGATGTTAATAAAAATAAAAATATATAATACTTCTATAGGGTTAGTGTGAAGGCGGCACCACCAACACCCAAAGCCCAATTTTTGCACACCAGTTACTTCTATCCAAAGTCTATAAAAGAGACGCCAAACTTTATCTAAATAAATGTTTTAATCTTGTCCTAAGTGTACTATAATTTGGCTTCTTCACATAAGGATTGCTCACTGTGGTGCAAAATGTATTTTCATCCAAAGTCTGCTAAAGAGACAGAGAATTTCTTCAAATAATCTCTAATCTTTTTCCGAGTGCACTAAAATGTGTTCTCATCATACAGACTGGTTCCCAGGCCGCTATTTACAAAATTTCATGTGCGTTTACATGCACATGAACTTTAATGGCATCCCAGCCTTAGTCTGTAGGGTTCAATACTGAGTTGGCCCATTCTTTGCAGCTATAACAGCTTCAGGTGTAAAAAGGCTGTCCACAAGGTGCCTATAGAAATGTTTGACCATTCTTCCAGAAGCGCATTTGTGAGGTCAGGCACTGATGTTCGACGAGAAGGCCTGGCTAGCAGTCTCCACTCTAATTCATCCCAAAGGTGTTCTATTGGGTTGAGGTCGGGACTCAAGTTCCTGCCACCCCAAACTCGCTCATCCATGTCTTTTATGGACCTTGCTTTGTGCACTGGTCCAAATCATTTGGTGGAGGGGGGATTATGGTATGGGGTTGTTTTTCAGGGGTTGGGCTTGGCCCCTTGGTTCCAGTGAAGGGAACTCTTAAGGCGTCAGCATACCACTTTACACATAACACTTTAGACAATTTCATGCTCCCTTTTTTTTTGAAAATCTTTTTTATTTTATTTGTAAAAACACATAGACAATACAACGTACAATAGCACAGCCAACATCTGGCTTACAACACGGTCAGGACCCGCGCAGGGGTCGCAAGGTAGCAGTACAGAACCAAGACACGATAGAAGTTAGCGACTACCATAATAAACCATCATCAATGAGGTTGTCTGGCTCAAGCTCCAGGGGTAGGATGATAGTGAAACATGTTCACCGGTTCAGTAAGACTTCAAGCAACGCTATCAGAAATCAAAGAAGCCTCCTAATCCGCAGCCGCGGTGGAGGGTTCTGCCAACCATTTAGACCAGACTCTGTCATATTTTTTTGGACAGCCTCTGTGTACATAGGTATCTTTGTATAAGGGTATCACATTATTGACAAGTGTTTTCCAGAGACCCAACAAGGGAGGGGCCCTACGCTTCCAGCACAGGACGATGGACTTCCTGGCATAGAACAGCAAGAGACCCAACAGGGTTCTCTCAGCCACCCTGGGCACCAGGTCCTCCACCAGTCCCAGCAGGCATATTCTTGGGGACGGGGCAATAGAGATACTGAACAATTCATTCACCTCCAGAAAGACTTGTGACCAAAAAACTGTTATGACCGGGCAGGACCAGAAAATATGAATGTAGTCCCCTTGAGCATGGTCACAACGCCAGCACTCCGGGGAGAGGGAGGACCTCGTCCGGTGCACCCGGGCGGGAGTGAGATACGCTCTGTGGACAATCTTGTATTGAATAAGGCGATCTCTCAGGGAGACCAGTATTTTAAATGGGAAGTCCCATATATCCACCCAGTCCTCAGAGTCTAGTTCCGGAACATCCCGGCCCCATTGCTGGAGGAGCCTGGACAATTCAGGAGAAGAGACTCGGAGGAGATGTGCATATAACACAGAGGTGGGTTTGTTTGCACAGTCGAAGCGCAAAATCCACTCCAAGTCAGACTGCACCAGTTGCCTTTCGCCTGGTGGAAACTGGGCCCTGAAAGCATGGGACAACTGAAGGTATCTGAATCCATGTGAGGGCGGGACATTGTGTTTAGACATTAAACAATCAAAGGAGAAAATTGAGAGGTCTGCGGTGATATCCGAGAGAATTTTATTGTGATATTTGGTCCACACCACCGGGTCTGGGATGTTAAGAAAGTGACTAAGTGTGGGATTGTTCCAGAGGGGGGCGTTCGAGGATACTGCCGTTGAGGGATATTTTTCACAGGCCAGGCCCTTCCTCCAGGCCCTAAGGGTGGTGCACATAGAGGGGGGTCAGGTTGTACGGAGCCCTCGGACCCCGCAATAGGAGGTTCGACAAGGCCTCCGCAGACCCCAACACCGCGGCTTCAGTGGCCCAGGCCGAGTTGGATTTATCCGGAACAAGCCACCAGAATGCAGTGACTAATTGAGTCGCAATGAAGTATTTGTGGCAGTCCGGGAATGCTAGTCCCCCCTGCGAACAAGGGCGCATGAGAGTGGTTAACTTGAATCAGGGAGGGCGTGGGCCCCATAGAAAGGAGGAGAAAAGTTGATTTAGGTGGAAAAAAAAACGATTTGGGGATCCACTGAGGGGAGTTACGAAACAAATATGTGAACTTGGGAAGGATTTTCATTTTAATGAGATTGACACGCCCCAACAGGGATAGAGGAAGGTTCTCCCATGCTTTCAGCTTGGCCCTGACTGAGTTGACTACTGGGGTCAAGTTCATCGGAAGGAAGTCAGCCACATTCCTCGAGACACGTACCCCTAAGTATGTAAAATCATCAACCCATTGTCGCTGAAGAGAAGCCGAAGCCCCTCCCCTAGCATTCTCATCTATAGCAAGCAATTGTGACTTCAACCAGTTGACTTTAAGCCCTGTCACCTCTGCAAATTGTTCTAGGATCATGCTCCCTTTTTAAAGGAGAATTAGGTTTTATGTGTATCCTCACAGGGTGACACTGTGGATACAGCAGTAACAGTGTGCCAACGTCCCGATAATATATGTGAATAGAACTAAGAACTAAGGAAATTGGACTTTTAGAGGCACACGGGTAAGTATTGTAAAACACTAAAGGTTTTTATTGTAGAAAATTAAGATTACTACTGGGGATCCAGGAGGTTTGCCGCTCGCACCCTACTACTCAAGACGCCGAGGCTTTGAGCTTATTTTTGGGTACCATATTGGACCGAGGTCCCTTTTGCCCATAACATACACTGGTCTATCCTACCAGTCTATATACTCTAGCTGAGCATCTCCCGGATTTCCCTGTTGCTTACCAGCAAAAGATATACATACCGTACTTCTGCGTTTCCATTATTATGATTATTTACCCTTGACTGGTAATACGTTTTAAGACAATGCCGGTATCTTGGTGTCAAGGCTGACTGTTGGTTCACCTAACATGGCCACCTCTACATTCATGCTCCTGAAGAAGTATTTCCAGATGCGTAACATGTAGAGCAAGTTCTTTTCTACATTTGTACCCTCTTCATGGTTATCCATTCCACATTTGTATCTCCAATTTTTTCTCTTTCTTTTTTTGTATGTTTTGAATTATCTTGATACAATTGTATACCATTGGAAATGTTATAACATTTGAAAGGGCCATTTAATAATGTTGTTTCAAACAATCTTATGTGATTAATTGCTTTTAAAAAAAAAAAAAATTCTACAATAAAAACCGTGTTTTACAATACTTACCTGTCTGCCTCTAAAAAGTCAAATTTCCTTAGTTCTTAGTTCTATTCACAAATTTCATGCTCCCAACTTTGTGGGAACAGGTTGGGGACGGCCCCTACCTGTTTAAACATGACTGCGCACCAGTGCACATGCACATTGTTTTGCACAGAGTGGCCCCAAACCTGGTCTTCTGGGGTCCCTCGGCGGCTGTCTCAGCTCCCCCTCGCAAGAACTCATCACCTTCATGCGAGTGAGCTTGCATGGTGACGAGTTCTTGTGGGCAAGCTCCTGTGATACAGCCGGCGGCCATAGCCGCTCATTGTATCACTCTGCCCCGCCCCCGGCACGCCGCGTCATTGAATGTGATTGACAGCAGTGCCAGCCAATGGCTGCGCTAATTTAAATCAACCAATGACTGAGCCGAGAAGCAAGCGCGTTCACGATGCGGGACTTTCGAGGGGTCAGGTAAGTAAACTGGGGGACTGGGGGGGGCGCTAATGCGCAGATGTTTTTTCACCTTAATGCATAGAATGCATTAAGGTGAAAAAACATGAACCTTTACAACGCCTTTAAGGACTTTTTTTCTGAATAACTATTGCCAGGCGCTACAGTCATGCTTTTGTTTGAGTCATTCGTGCTTTCATGGTTGATACTGTTCTTAGCAATTCCGTGTATGGTAGTCTAATGGGGTTTAGCCTTATTGCGGTTTAAGTCAATGGCCATAGGTGAGGATAATAGTCTCCTCAGTAAACCTAACATATTTCTTGACCTGTTTACTAGTATGTGTATTATGTTTACTCTACTTTGCTACACAATACTTACTTTATTTATCATCGATTTCCTGTGGATTATTTTCTGTGCACTACTATAGAGTGGTAGAATATTAACCAGTTAGCAACCGCCCTATAGACGAAATACGTCTACAAGGCGGTTGCTTAACTCTGGGAGGGCGTCAATGTACGTCCTCCCAGAATCGCGCTCCCGCGCACGCACACGGGAGTCTCCGTGACCGCCGGGTCCTCTGGACCCGGCTGATCACGGATCACGGTAAATCGCCGCTGATAGCGGCGATTTACCACGTGATCGCTCCGTCCAATGACGGAGCGATCACTAGTAAACAAACCGGCGTCATGTGATGACGCCGGTTCCTCCCTCTCCTCTCTGTACCGAACGGTACAGTGTGAGAGAGGAGAGGGGAGAGAGCGGAAGCAGTAGCAGCTGCTGCGGGCTGGATCTGTGACACATGCAGTCACAGATCCAGCCAGCCATCCATCCCTCCCTGTGCAATACTCTGCAATGCCCCCATACTCTGCAATGCCCCCATACTCTGCAATGCCCCCATACTCTGCAATGCGCCCATACTCTGCAATGCGCCCATACTCTGCAATGCCCCCATACTCTGCAATGCGCCCATACTCTGCAATGCCCCCATACTCTGCAATGCCCCCATACTCTGCAATGCCCCCATACTCTGCAATGCCCCAAAATACTCCGCAATGCCCCGCAATACTCGGCAATGCCCCGCAATACTCCGCAATGCCCCGCAATACTCGGCAATACCCCGCAATACTCTGCAATACCCCGCAATACTCTGCAATACCCCGCAATACCCCGCAATACCCCGCAATACCCCGCAATACCCCACAATACCCCGCAATACCCTGCAATACCACACAATACTCTACAATACCCCACAATACTCTACAATACCCCACAATACTCTACAATACCCCACAATACTCCGCAATACCCTGCAACGTCGTCTATGGGTATTTTTAAGTAGCAAAGTTTGGCGCCATTCCACAAGCGTGTGCAATTTTGAAGGGTGACATGTTGGGTATCTATTTAGGTTAGGATGAAGGAAAAAAGCTGGGACAGCCGCACTCCAAAAAAACTCCTCCTTTAATTAAAAATCACAAAATACATGCCACAGCAAAAAACAGCACAACAAAAGAAAAGCTGACGTTTCGCACTATGCCTTAGTGCTTCTTCATAGCATGGGTATCTATTTACTCGGCGTAACTTCATCTTTCACATTTAAGCAAAAGAATGAAGAAAAAAATACTAAATTTGCCAAATTTTATAACAAAGAAAAATTATTATTTTTTACAGAATTTTCAGTCTTTTTTCTCTTATAGCGCAAAAAATAAAAAACCCAACGGTGATTAAATACCACCAAAAGAAAGCTCTATTTGTGTGAAAAAAAGGACGAAAATTTCATTTGGGTACAGTGTTGTTTGACTGAGTAATTGTCATTCAAATTGTGAGAGCACCGAAAGCTGAAAATTGGTCTGGTTATTAAGGGGGTTTACGTGCCTAGTGGTCAAGTGGTTAATGTCTACACAGGTGTGACACCTACACAGGTGCGAGCAGCCTTCAACTTATAGCTAGGTGTAATGTGGGTGAAAGAGCCGTGGCAGAAAACAGAGGACCCATCATACCAAGTGGGTCCTTCGGGGTAAAGCTACATAAAGAATATTTGCGGATAAAATTACTATACATTGTCATGTCACTATAAGGTTTTTGTGTTAGCCTCTTCTGACCCTCAGTATGTGAGCAGGTCTGAACCAGGGGAAACAAATCTTGTTTAGCAGGGTATTGGCACTTACCTCGCTCTGCAGAGCTAAGCTGAGGACCAGAAGAATGTCTTGAAGGATTGGGCATATATTTTATGAGGGTTCTAGGCACTAGATTCCATATGATCTTTAATCTATTGTAAGAAAGGTGTATATATACATGATATTGCCAAAAGTATTGGGACACCTGCTTTTACACGCACATGAACTTTAATGGCATCCCAGTCTTAGTCCGTAGGGTTCAATATTGAGTTGGCCCTCCCTTTGCAGCTATAACAGCTTCAATTCTTCTGGAAAGGCTGTCCACAATGTTTAGGAGTGTGTCCATGGGTATGTTTGGCCATTTTTTTAGAAGTGCACTTGTAAGGTCAGGCACTGGTGTTGAATGAGAAGGCCTGGCTCGCAATCTCTGCTCTAATTCATCCCAAAGGTGTTCTATCGGGTTTAGGTCAGAACAGTCAGGTTCCTCCACCCCAAACTCGCTCATCCATGTCTTTATGGACATTGCGTTGTGCACTGGTACAAATCATTTGGCGGAGGGGAGATTATGGTGTGGTTCCAGTGTGGTTCTTAGTTCCGGTGAAGGGAACTCTTAAGTCGTCAGCACACCAAGACATTTTGGACAATTTTTTGCTCTCAACTTTGTGGGAACAGTTTGGGGATGGCCTCTTGAGATTCCACATTGGCCACTCATGTGACCAAGTTCCTAAGCAGTTGGTCACATGTTGTCTACTGAAGGGGAGGATTAGAGTTCAGAGTGGTAGTGCTGGAACAGCCGGGGCTCATACTTAATGATAACTCCACTTTAAAAGTAGTATCCTACTGGAATTAAGTATAGAATATTAAAAGCTTGTGCCAAATGTCTGCATCTGTAATAATATTTGTATACATTCTTTGCAGCTGGGGCCTAGGCTGGGGTGAACAAGGGTACATCAAAATGGCCAGAAATCGCTTCAACCATTGCGGAATCGCCGGACACTGTGTCTATCCAATTGTATGAAAGTGGAAATGTTGGATATGCTTTCCATATCTTGTATTTAGTCTGCTTTTCATTGCAAAAATAAAACAATCTATGTCATGTATGCAAGGGATCAATGATTCTTTATTTCAGAAGAAACAACCAACAAGATATACAGGAGGTGGTAGTAACTGAAAGCATTGTTGCTTTCTCTTACAAAGGTTTGGGATGTTTTGGAATTGTGATGTTAAGCCACACCCACAAACAGTAGCTAAGCCCCACCTTTTCTCACAAAGTCCTACCCCCTTTGCATGGTCTCCCATTATGTGCGGTAGCAGTTAATTATAAATGCATCTGAACTTAGTTTTCTCTGTCCTCCTGCAAAGTACCACTAATACCTGATGATTCTGCCAGCGAAGTCCACCTAAGGCCCCGTACACACGACCAGTTTCCTCGGCAGAATTCAGCTTCCGACCGAGTTTCTGGCTGAATTCTGCCGAGAAACCCGGCCGTGTGTACACTTTCGGCCGAGGAAGCCGACGAGGACCTCGGCGAGGAAATAGAGAACATGTTCTCTATTTCCTCGTTGTTCTATGGGAGAACTCGGCCCGCCGAGGTCCTCGGCGGCTCCAGGACTGAACTGGCCGAGGAACTCGATGTGTAAGACTTTGTTGTAGAGATCTGAGAGTGGGAGTAATTGAGTAACTTATCACAACACTGGGCAGGGCTGGCACCAATCAGCCCACAAATAAGCTGCATGATGTCAGCCCAGAAAAGGGTTTAGTGCATTTCTGGCCAAAAAAATATATATTTTTTGTACTTTCATGGTTCTTGGCCTACACTGCCCCCCACCCCAAAGCACCTTGTCCCCGTGTCAATGGGGTCAAGGGCCTCATCACCACAACCCTGGCCGGTGGTTGTGGGGGTCTGCGGGCAGGGGGCCCCCCAGATCCCGGCCCTCCCATGTGAATGAGTATGGGGTACATTGTACTCCTATTTATACACCAATAAAAACACAGAGACAGTTTTTGACAATTTTCTTATTAATCACTTCCCTACCCAGCCATAGTAATATGACAGCCGTAAGAACACTCTGTCCCTCCGGATGGCTGTCATATGATGTCCTCGGCTTCCCGTTCCTCTAGAGAACGTGCGCGCCGCGTCACTCGGGAGCCGATGCATGTGCCCAGCGGCCGCGATGTCTGCTGGGCACCTGCGATTGCCCGATAACAGAGCAGGATCGTGGATCTGTGTGTGCAACGTTTTTTCATTAACACTGTTTTTTTTCATTTATTTTCTTAACCGCTTAGCGACCAGCACACGCAAATATACATCTACACTATGGCACGGGCAGGCAAATGGGCTTACCTGTATGTTTCTTTAAATTTGCTGCCCAGCATGCGCGCCCGCGATGTTCCCGGGTGGCCCGCGATTGCGGTCGGCAAAACAGAACAGGGGGATGCTTCTGTTTTAGTGCCGATTTTGATTCTTCTGCCCTTCTTACACCTGCCTGTTGAATATTAGACATGTGCACACTAAAATATTTCATTTCGGAAATTTTGTTTTCGTCCAAAAAAAATAAATTATTTAGTTACTCCCGAAATTAGTTTTTATTTATTTTGTTTCATTAAAAAATGCATTAGTCTGAAAATCCGAATTAAGGTTGAATCTGTCATTGAAGGCTTATGGTGTCTGTCGAAAGTTATAAGAAGATTTGACGGAGCAGCTAAACTGTACAACGCCGCAATTGTACATTTCCCGTTGAATGTTCCGCCTACAAGCTATAGAAGAATTCTAATGTATGACACTAGTAATAATGTTTATAAATTATTATTACTAGTCAACCAACATTCAAATTCTTCTATAGCCTATGGGCCGAGCATTTGACCGGAAATGTACGATTACGGCGTCGTACAGTTTTGCTGCTTGTCGAATCTTCTTAGAACTTTCGACAGACCCCATAAGCCTTTAATGACAGATTCAACGTTTGTATGTTTTTCACTGCTTTGCCGAATCTTTGGCCTCGTACACACGATAGGATAGCCAGAGGACAACGGTCTGAAGGACCATTGTCTTAGGTTAACCGATGAAGCTGACTGATGGTCTGATGTGCCTACACACCATCAGTAAAAAAACTGATCGTATCAGAACGCGGTGACGTAAAACACAACGACGTGCAGAAAAAAACAAACTTCAATGCTTCCAAGCATGCGTCGACTTGATTCTGAGCATGCGTGGGTTTTTTAACCGATGGTCGTGCCTACTAACGATCGGTTTTGACCTATCCTTAGCAGTCCATCGGTTCAATTTTAAAGCAAGTTCCTATTTTTTTAACCTAAGGTTAACTAACCGATCGGTTTTGACCGATGAAAATGGTCCTTCAGACCGTTATCCTCTGGCAATCCTATCGTGTGTAGGAGGCCTTAGTCGTTCATGTCGAACGGTCTACCCCAACACTGTCTCTATAATCTCAAATCTTTTTACTCTATGTCGAATCTTTCCTCTCTATGTAGAATAATCTTGGACTAATAGATTTAAGGTTAGGCACATTCAACCGCAGATTCTGTAGACACAGATTGCTATTGTCAGCGTCATGTCGAATCTCCTATCATTATCGAACTGTTGTAGCAACGAAAACGAAAATAAAGCATTTTTTTATGTCGGATCTTTCGGACTTCAGATTCTGCGCGTTAGTTTTAGTTTGTTAAAACGATAATGAAAATACACAAAATTTGGACGAAAATGCATTCGGACGAAAACGAATGCACATGTCTATTGAATATTCACATATAATGAACGTACATCAATAATGGCTAACCTAGTATTATCATCAACATTTTTTTCCTCTAAAATCATAAGATCCTTACTATCCCTCAAATAGGATCGGTTGGTAACCATTAAAATTTGTAAAAAAACTGTCCACATTTTCTCCTAGGCATGTAGGGCCAAATCCTCAGCCAGGCGGCGTAACTTAAAGTGGTGGTTCCCCCTTAAAAACAACTTTTTTTTATTCCACTGCCCCCCCACATTCCATCACGATTAAGGCTATTATTTTTTTTTCCCTGCTGTACATACCTTAGTACAGCATCTTCACCCGTGCATCCGGGTTGCGAGTCCCGCGGGAGTGGGCGTTCCTCACATGATGTTGATTGACGTTTTGCCCAAAAACGAGCTCTCCCCCCGTCGCGTAAGCCGCATCACGACTGGCGAAAGGAGCCGAACGGCGATGCGCATGCGCAGTATAGCGCCGACTCGCCGTTCGGCTCCTTTCGCCAACTGTGACGCGGCTTACGCGACAGGGGGGAGCTCGTTTTTTAGCAAAACGTCAATCAACAGCCTGTGAGGAACGCCCACTCCCGCGGGACTCGCAACCCGGATGCACGGGTGAAGATGCTGTACTAAGGTATGTACAGCAGAGAAAAAAAAATAATAGCCTTAATCGTGATGGAATGTGGGGGGGCAGTGGAATAAAAAAAAGTTGTTTTTAAGGGGGAACCACCACTTTAACTTTCAGCAGTTAAGTTACACTGACTTAAAGTTTCTACCTAAGTGCCTGATCCACAAAGCACTTACGTAAAAATTTCAAGCCGTGTAACTTAAGTGCCGCCGTCGTAAGGCGGTCCTCCTCTCCGGGGGGAGTTTACAATTTAAATGAGGCGCGCTCCCGCGCCGGCCGTACTGCGCATGCGTGTGACGTCATTTTCCCGACGTGCAGCGCGCGAACGTAATTGACGCCGGGCGGCTTTGTGGATTGCGACGGGACACTAAAGTTGCGACGGGTGAAAAAAAAGACGCGCCGGGAAAACAAATAATTTTAAAAAAAAATGACATCGTCGCTCAGCATGCATTCCTGAGAGGGAGAACTCCATGCCAATTTTCAAAGAAAAAACCGGCATGGGTTCCCCCCCCCCAGGAGCATACCAGGCCCTTAGGTCTGTTATGGGTTGTAAGGAGACCCCCCCTCCGCCGAAAAATCGACGTAGGGGGTCCCCCTACAATCCATACCAGACCCGTATCCAAAGCACGCTACCCCGGCCGGTCAGGAATGGGAGTGGGGACGAGCGAGCGTCCCCCCCCCCTCCTGAGCCGTGCCAGGCCGCATGCCCTCAACATGGGGGGGTTGGGTGCTCTGGGGCAGGGGGGCGCACTGCGGGCCCTCCCACCCCAGAGCACCCTGTCCCCATGTTGATGAGGACAGGACCTCTTCCCGACAACCCTTGCCGTTGGTTGTCGGGGTATGCGGGCGGGGGCTTATCGGAATCTGGGAGTCCCCTTTAATAAGGGGGTCCCCAGATACCGGCCCCCCACCCTAAGTGAATGGATATGGGGTACATCGTACCCCTATCCATTCACCTGGAGGCAAAAAGTAAAAGTTATTAAACACACAACACAAGGGTTTTTAAATTAATTTATTATTCTGCTCCGGAGGCCCCCCCTGTCTTCGTTATTAGCTCAATTACCAGGGGGGGCTTCTTCTTCCACTCTCCGGGGGTCTTCTTCCACTCTCCGGGGGTCTTCTTCCACTCTCCGGGGGGGTTTCTTCTTCCGATCTCCGGGGGTCTTCTTCCATCTTCTCCCCTCTTCCGCTGTTGACTCGGCGAACCCCGGTTCTTCTGCAGATGTCCGGTGCCTTCTTCTTCAGCGCTGGCTGCCTGCTATCTGTGTGTGTTAGCTCAATTTCTAACAGGCAGCCGGCGCGGTCTTCTGTGACGTCAGGGTCTTCTCTTCTGTTCTTCTCCCCTCTTCCGATGTTGCCTCGTCGCATCTTGTCGCTGTAATGATGGAAGCGCGCCTTGCATCCCATTTATATAGGCATCACCGTCCCATCATGCTCCGGTAGGTACCCAAATGGGATGCAAGGCGCGCTTCCATCATTGCAGCGACAAGAGGCGACGAGGCAACATCGGAAGAGGGGAGAAGAACAGAAGAGAAGACCCTGACGTCACAGAAGACCGCGCCGGCTGCCTGTTAGAAATTGAGCTAACACACACAGATAGCAGGCAGCCAGCGCTGAAGAAGAAGGCACCGGACATCTGCAGAAGAACCGGGGTTCGCCGAGTCAACAGCGGAAGAGGGGAGAAGATGGAAGAAGCCCCCCGGAGTCCGGAGAAGCCCCCCCCGGAGAGCGGAAGAAGAACCCCCCCCCGGAGAGCGGAGAAGACCCCCGGAGAGTGGAAGAAGAAGCCCCCCCTGCTAATAGAGCTAATAAAGAAGACAGGGGGGGCATCCGGAGCAGAATAATAAATTATTTTAAAAAGCCTTGTGTTGTGTGTTTAATAACTTTTACGTTTTGCCTCCAGGTGAATGGATAGGGGTACGATGTACCCCATATCCATTCACTTAGGGTGGGGGGCCGGTATCTGGGGACCCCCTTATTAAAGGGGACTCCCAGATTCCGATAAGCCCCCGCCCGCATACCCCGACAACCAACGGCAAGGGTTGTCGGGAAGAGGTCCTGTCCTCATCAACATGGGGACAGGGTGCTCTGGGGTGGGGGGGCCCGCAGTGCGCCCCCCTGCCCCAGAGCAACCAACCCCCCCATGTTGAGGGCATGCGGCCTGGCACGGCTCAGGAGGGGGGGGCGCTCGCTCGTCCCCACTCCCTTCCTGACCGGCCGGGTAGCGTGCTTTGGATACGGGTCTGGTATGGATTGTAGGGGGACCCCCTACGTTGATTTTTCGGCGGAGGGGGGGTCTCCTTACAACCCATAACAGACCTAAGGGCCTGGTATGCTCCGGGGGGGAACCCATGCCGGTTTGGATTTTACAAATTGCCGTGGAGTTCTCCCTCGGGAATGCATACCAAATGCCGTCGCTTGAATGGGCCTTTACAAGGTGTGACTAACTTTACACTTTGTAAAAGCAGCCCTAGTTTTACACCAGGCAAACTAACACTTACGGCGAAAAAACTAGGCACAAAAGCTTTGAGGATCGCCCTAAGTGCTAATTTGCATACTAGAAGAGGCATTTCGACTCGAAATGCCCCCAGTGGCGGATGCGGTACTGCATCCTAAGATCCGGCAGTGTAAGTCCCTTACAGATGTCGGATCTTCTGCCTAACTTAGGAAAACTGCTTCTGAGGATCAGTTCCAAAGTTAGAACCAGAGATACGACGGCTTACGCCGGAGTATCTCTTTTGTGGATATGGCCCGTAAATAGTGAGTGGACCCATTTATGATAGGACTACCCGGGGGTCAGTCCTTATTGTTATGCACTTTAGGGACCTAGTTAGGGACCTAGTATACTGTATCAATGGGACAATGGGAGCTTCAAGTACCTTGCTTCTTTACTGTTTAAGAGTCCTTCTTTTCTTTCTGCATGGGATCTCCTTTCAATTTCCTATAAGTGTCTTCAGCACTCAGAATATTCTGCATTTCTTCCTCATACTTAAGTATTTGCTGACAATATATGTGTATTCAACTTAAAAAAACAATCTATTGGGTTTAAAAAAATAGAAATGAAAAAAACGTATACTCGTTACTTAAACCCCTCCCCCCACCCCTTATCTGCTGTTCTTACAACTCCATCCTTCCTTTTTTCTGTTTCTCCTGTGGTCTTTAAACTTATTTTACTTTTCTTATGTAGCACCCTCTAGTCTAGTTTTTTGTTTTAGCTCAGGGCTAAGCTTGAGCTGTGAATCTGGGTCAGGGTTCAGTGAGCTAGGCTGGATGTCTCATCCAGACAGCTCTTCTGGCTCCTCTCCCTGTTTTCTGGGACATTGGAGAATGTTCTAGACATAGTGGGTGGAGGTTAGGAGGGGCTGTTTGGAATATTTATGAGGACCTCAGCCAATCCCCAGTAAAGTGCTGGCAGGATGCAGGCCATCTCATAAATAGACATGGGTCATGCCAGCAGGGGTAGTTGGGTGGAAGATGGAGGTGTAGTGCAGTGGAGGCTGACGGTGGCTTATAAGGGTGCCCCCTAGTCTAGGGGGTGACCTCAAGCGTGGGGCTCAGGTGCTGGAAGGATCTTGTCAAGACACAAGCGGGAAGCCCTTTCTGGAGGCACGGGAGCAAAGAGAGAGGACATCAGGAGCAGGTCAGCTTCATTGGAAGATCTCCTGAGAGTCAGCCGGGGAGGCTGGTGAGTGTCAGTCTGGAGGACTGTGGGAAGAAGTTAGCCAGGAGGGCTAGAGAAAAGAGCAGCTGCAGCCAGCCAGGTTGGCAGTGCCTGAAGATGTGGTACTGGGATCAGTAGCCACAGGAGGAGGAGGAGTACATGCTGGACATTGTAATTTCTCCTGCTACACAAGGGGCCTGGGGGATGTAAAGGATGTAAAGGCAGAAGTTTTTTTATCTTAATGCATTCCATTGAGATAAAAAAAACTTCTGTGTGTGGCAGCCACCCCAGCACCCCCTAATACTTACCTGAGCCCCCTCTCTGTCCCTCTCGTGTCTTGTGTCTCGTCTGCCTGGGACATCCCTCCTTATTGGCTGAGACACTGTCTCCCGCTGCTGTCAATCAAAATCAGTCAGCCAATCTAGGGAGAGAGGAGGCAGGGCCGGGTTGGGTCTCTGTGTCACGGTCGCTACCATGCCAAACGGACAGTGAGGCGTGGCCACGCCCCAAGTGGGTGGAACTGAACCCAGGACCTCTCCGTTGCTGCACCAGGTCTTTGCCTCTGAGCCACTCCTCAGTTGGTAGTCTGCTTGCTGTCCATCGAAGCCTGGTTCTGAACTATGTGCTGATTGCCTGTCTCTGGATCTCCCTGCAATCTGCACCTGTCTATCCTGGTCCAGCTGAGGCAGGTTACCCAATCAACCAGGGTATAAAGCACTGCCTCACTATGAGGGATGTGTCAGTTCATTGTTCTGTGATTGTCCTGTCTGTGCCAACGGTTCCTGTGGTGGTCTTCAGCTATTAGTTTGTTTACCTGCTGCCAGATCTCCTTGCCTTGACCCGGACTCCTGACCACTCTCCTCTCACCCGGAACTTCTGACCCTTTGGCTTATGTACCTTGGATTGCTGCTGTCTCCTGCCCTTTGACCCCGGCCTGTACCTTCGGACTTCCTCTGCCCTCTCCAGCCCTTGACCCACGGCTTGTGTCCCAGACTTGTCCTTGGTTCCTGTTTGCAAACCCTGAACTTTCCGTCAGTAGTTACCTGACCCTCAGCTGTCATCAGTGTACCACGTCTGCTCAGCTACAAGACTGACCCCGGCTTCTGACCTTACTCTGAATTGTGGAATCCGGGACCATGGCTATACTTTGACTATCCTTGGCTAATCCCTATCTGGCACCCGTGCACAGGCTCACAGCCCAGGTAGTGTCTTACCTTATTACCGTGGGCTGTGTGTACCTGCAAGGGTGAGCTTACAACTCTGCAAAATGGACTCCACTCAAGGTAAGCCCTTACACTCTGTGTCTGAATAGACACAGGAAGCTGCCTTTCAGCCTGTGGTGTATATAAATAGGGGAAGATTTGGTTGAGAGAGGGACCTGGGAGGAGTTCAGAGCCTGAACAGTCAATACGGGAAGCCAGTATGTACAGTAGTTCCACAAGATACCGGAATTCCGGAGTACACTACCGGTTATTGGAGAATACCAGCTATAGACTTGCACCTTTTATGGTATGCCTGGGCAGCCTTCTTTAGTATGTTATGGTCTGGACTATGTTATGTCTGTATTTAAACTGTCTCCGAAAGTTTTAGGTAAATGTTCTTAAACGGTTGAAAAAGCCTTAGCTGAAGTTACTCTAAAGGGGTGCATGATGGTTTCTGGCTTATTTAAAAAAAAGGGGGTCTGTAAAGCACATAACCAAGGACTGTCAGCCTGTCATATAGCGCCGGACCTGGTGTGGCAACGAGTCCTCGTACCCAGGGGGGCTTGATGCTCTGACTTCCTCCCAGTGGTCAGTTCTCCAAAAGTTCAGGATTGAACTGACGTTAGAGAACCACAACAGGAGAACAGAAGGAGTGCATGCATGAGGTCTGTACAGATGCACTGCAGGACCCCATTCTGTCACTGGGAGTGAGGTGACAGAGGTACGCTGGACGGCTAGAGATGGCATAGGCTCAGCGGTGTCCCTCCTAAATGCAACAACTCATAGGCAAGGTGTGTAGTGACACAGAACAACAAGTTTTAAAGAGGGACAATGTATATTTAACCACTTAAGCTCCGGACCATTTGGCTGGCCAAAGACCAGGCCACGTTTTGCGATTCGGCCTTGTGTCGCTTTAACAGACAATTGCGCAATCGTGCGACGTGTTTTCCAAACAAAATTTACGTCCTTTTTTTCCCACAAATGGAGCTTTCTTTTGGTGGTATTTGATCACCTCTGCGGTTTTAATTTTTTGCGCTATAAACAAAAATAGAGCGACAATTTTGAAAAAAAATCTATTTTTTTGCTGTAATAATTATCCCCCAAAAATATATAAAAAACATTTTTTTTCCCCTCAGTTTAGGCCGATACGTATTCTTCTACTTATTTCTGGTAAAAAAATCGCAATAAGTGTTTATTGATTGGCTTGCGCAAAAGGGGATAGTTTTATGGCATATTTATTAATACGTTTTATTTTACTAGTAATTTACTAGTAATTTGTATCATGACTGCGACATTATGGCGGACACATCGGACACTTTTGACACCATTTTGGGACCATTGTCATTTTTACAGCGATCAGTGCTATAAAAATGCACTAATTACTGTAAAAATGACACTGGCAGTGAAGAGGTTAACCCGTAGGGGGCACTGAAGGGGTTAAGTGTGACCTAGTGCTTCTAACTGTTAGGGGGCATGGCTTGCCGTGACACGTCACTGATCGCTGTTCCCGATGACAGGGAACAGACGATCAGTGACATGTCACTTGGAAGAATGGGGAAATGTTGGGCCAGATTCACAGAGATTGGCGTATCTCTGTGCGGGCGTAGCACATTTCATATGCGCTACGCCAACGTAACATAGAGAGGCAAGTACAGTATTCACAAAGCACTTGCCCCCTAAGTTACGGCGGCGTAGCATAAATGGGCTGGCGTAAGCCCGCCTAATTCAAAGTAGGCTGGTAGTGGGCGTGTTGTATTGAAATGAATTGTGACCCCATGTAAATGAAGCGCCGTACGAACGGCGCATGCGCACGCATTCTCAGAATCACGTAGAATTTACTCCCCAAGATACGATGGCTCAATGACAACGACGTGAACGTAATCTATGCCCAGCCCTATTAACGTACGACTTACGTAAACGACGTAAAATCCGACGGCTGTTCCGTCGTCCATACCTTAGCATTGGCTGTGCCTCATATAGCAGGGGTAACTTTACGCCGGATGTACGCCTTACGTAAACGGCGTAGCTTACTGCGACGGGCGCCAGTACGTTCGTGAATCGGCGTATCTAGCTCATTTACATATTCGACGCGTAAATCAAAGAAAGCGCCCCCTAGCGGCCAGCGTAAATATGCACCCAAGATACGACGGCGTAGGAGACTTATGTCGGTCGTATCTTGGCAAAATTCAGGCATGGCTTGTTCCCTTGAAACGGCGCATAGATACAACGGCGCATCACAGAACTTACACGGCGTATGAACAGATACGTCGGCGTAAGCTGACTGTGAATCTGGCCCGTTGTGTTTACACTGACATCTCCCCGTTCTTCAGCTCCGTGACACGATTGCCTCTCCTACACACTCATTCACAGGGAAGACAAGTGTGCTGTTGTTTCTCCACCCTCACCTCTCTGTGCAGCTGAGAACAGAGATTATGTGATCAATTATAAAAAGGGAAAAAAGGTATTTAATATTTTTAATATCTATACATATGTTTTTGGCTTTCATTTCTTTTTTAAACTGAATATCTTGTTTTTCAAGGGAAGTGTACACAGAATATTCAGAATTTCTTCCTCATACTTAAAGTATTTACTTAAAACTACTTTAAGTATGAGGAAGAAATTCTGAATATTCTGAGTAATGAAGACATTTATAGGAAATTGAAAGAAGATCCCATGTAGAAATATATAAATTAACCGAAGATGTGAAAGAAAGGGGAAAAAAGAAGAATCTTAAATGGTATTTGGTACCTGAAGTGCCCATTGTCCTAGGTGACATACCAGGCCCCTAAAGTCAGTGGCATAGCTAGTACATCTGGCACACGGGGGCTGGTCATTTTGGGTGTGGTCAGATTGCATCAACAGAGGGAGGGGCTTAAAGGGCCATATTCTTTAATGACTGTGCCACAAGCGAGTATGTAGCAGACAGTAAAAACCTCAGTATACTAATTTTAATAAAATAAAACTGTTCTATTGCATATCCTTTACTACACACAGCTAACCTAAAAGTGATAGTAAAGTTTTGTTTTTCGTTATTTTTTTTTAAATAATAAACATGATATACTTACCTGCTCGGTTGCAGTGGTTTTGCACAGAGTAGCTTGGATCTTCCTCTTCTCGGGTCCCTCACCGGTGCCCCTGGCCCCTCCCTCTTTCTGAGTGCCCTCACAGCAAGCAGTTTGGGGGAACCCAAGCAGGCACACTCCCGAGCCACGGCTCTGTGTGTCCATTCACCCACAGAGCCATGGCTCGACTCCGCTCCCTCCATCTTCTGATTGGCTCACTGGCTGTGATTGATTGCTGCCAAAAGCCAATCAGGAGTGTGAGTCCTCGCACAGCCAAGGCTCTTGTGGATTGAGATGGGGCTCAGGTAAGTATTAGGTGGGTAAGACAAAGGAAGAGGTGCCTCTGGGTGCAGAAGTATAACAAGTTTTTAATAGCACTAAAGCTTAACAACTCACATTTAAAAGGTAAAAAACAGGCATGTACTCAGTCCCACAGTGGGGAGTGGAGGAGGGTGGTGGCGGTGTCTTCAGCTGACGGTCCTATTCCGGATGGGCATTGTTGTATCCTCTCGTTCGCCGCTCACTGCTGCTCCGCTGTGTCAGGGGCCGGTTGCGGTGGAGAGGAACTCAGAACGAGGCCCGGAACGCTGGTGGCGTGCAGGACGAGGATGCAAGACGTCACTGGCATGCTAGATGCGTCATCTGGGGCAGGCCCCCTTAGCTTTGGCACTGCCTAAAGTGCATAAAAATACGGAAAGACCCCCGCGTAGACCTATCAAAAACGCGGGGTCCACTCACTATTTACATGTCTAGTAGAATACTTGGACAGTTTTTTACAACCTTTAGTGGTTTCCAATAGATCCATAGTAGATAGATAGTAAGGATCCTAAAATGATTTTAGAGGAAATAACTGTTGATAATAATAGTAGGTAAGCCATTATGGATGTCAAATAGTAAAAACAGTGTTGCGCTACAATACAAGAAATCAACAAAAACAATGTCACAAAACATAAATATATCAAGTGAAGAATTAAATGACAGGTATAATAATGTGTAAATGATATATGTGCAATTCAAAAGTAAAATTAATAATAAATATCTGTCCCTTTAACCACTTTTTGCGATTCAGCACTGCGTCGCTTTAACTAAAAATTGCGCAGTCATGCTACGTGGCTCCCGAACAAAATTGGCGTCCTTTTTTTCCCCACAAATAGAGCTTTCTTTTGGTGGTATTCGATCACCTCTGCGGTTTTTATTTTTTGCACTATAAACACAAATAGAGCGACAATTTAAAAACAAAATGGAATATTTTTTACTTTTTGCTATAATAAATATCCCCCTCAGTTTAGGCCGATACGTATTCTTCTACATATTTTTGGTAAAAAAAAAAATCGCAATAAGCGTTTATCGATTGGTTTGTGCAAAATTTATAGCGTTTACAAAATAGGGGATAGTTTTTTATGGCATTTTTATCAATTTTTTTTTTTTACTACTAATGGCGGCAATCAGCGAATTTTTTTCATGACTGCGACATTATGGCGGACACATCGGACACTTTTGACACAAAAAAGGACGCCAATTTTGTTTGGGAGCCACTGTGCACGACCGCGCAATTGTCAGTTAAAGCGACGCAGTGCCGGATCGCAAAAAGGGGCCAGGTCCTTTACCTGCATAAAGGTCCGGGTCTTAAGTGGTTAAGGTAAAAAACACGAACCTTTACACCCCATTAAGGAACAGGAACATGTGATTTGGGACTTTTTCCTTCAGGGGCTCATATGTAGTCATTCAAGTTTCATAGCTGTGTTCTTGGGAGATTCCCTTCTCTAGCATCACTCTATGTACTAGTTTCATTCCTGACATATTTATGTTTCATATGTGTGTCCATTCTAATGCACCAATTTTAATGACTTTCACTTTTAGGATTATTTTTGGCACCTATATATATATATGTAGCACTGTATGTAGGACTTTGACATATTATTTGATAAGTTTATATATATATATATATGTTTTCTCTTTGGGATTATATACGCACTTGGCACTTTATATAATACCTCATATTAAAGCGGTTGTAAACCTACTTTTTTCACTTTTACCTACAGGTAAGCCTATAACAAGGCTTACCTGTAGGTATAAAGAATATCTCCTAAACCTGTACGGTTTAGGAGATATTCCCCACGCAATGCGGGCGGCGCATGCGCAGGGGGGAATCCACGGCGAAAGGACCGGCATCCGCCAGACCCTGCCGATTTTAAATCTCCCGCGCGGGAGTGACGTCATCGCCGCTCCGGGCAATCACAACGCTGGAGTGGCGATACCCGGAAGACACGCCGGAGCAAGATGACATCCTGCTCGGCGTGGACCAGGTAAGTGGTGTTCACCTCGTTCCGAGGTAAGTATTTCATAATCGGCTAGTATGCGGTGCATACTAGTCGATTATGCCTTTTGCCTTGCAGGTTTAAAAAAAAAAAAAAAAAAGTTTATGCGGTTTACAACCGCTTTAAGCATTTACCCCATGACATCAAACTGGCGTATTCATGTATTCAATAGCGCCGCATTCCCCTTTTATTCTGTGCAATTAGTTTTATTGTTACTTGTTACTTATTGTTGCTTGATATTAGTAGCACAAATTTCTCCCCAATATTTATATATTACTTTGCGACCATTGATACTGACCTTATGCATCGGAATATGCATTTGCTAATGGTATGAACATCATGAACACTACCAGGGGCGGACTGACAACTCATGGGGCCCCCTGGCAATAGGAGATTATGGGATCCCCAAGCTATAGATTATGGGGCCACACAGTATACACAGACACACATACAGTATGCACACACAGTATACATACACACAGAATACACATACACACAGTATACACACACAGTATACATACACACAGTATACACACACAGTATACATAGACACAGAATACACATACACACACAGGGGCAGATCCACAAAGATCTGCCCCGGCGCATCGTATATGAGATACTCTACGCCGCCGTACCTTACCTGTCTTTATTTCGAATCCAGGAAGATTTCGCGCCGTAAGTTACGGCGGCGTAGTGTATCTCAACGTAACGGCACGGAATTCAAATCAGCGATTAGGGGGCATGTTTCATTTAAATGAAGCGCGTCCCCGCACCGAATGAACTGCGCATGCGCCGTCCCTAAATTTCCCGCCGTGCTTTGCGCTAAATGACGTCGCAAGGACGTCATTTTTTTTAACATAGACGTGAATTACGTCCATCCTGATTCACGGACGACTTGCGCCAAACAAAAAAAAAAAATTCAAATTAAACGCGGGAACGACGGCCATACTTAACATGGCAAGTCTAACTATACGCGACGAAATACCAGCTTTAACTATACGCCGTAAAAAGCTGACTAGAGACGACGTAAAGAAATGCGCCGGCTGCTCGTACGTTCGTGGATCTTCGGAAATTACCAGTTACACTTACCGGTAGCTGGATTTCTACGAAGTCTTACAGGATGGCACCCTGAGAAATGACTGGTCCACCTGACAGGAAACACAATCAATTAAGAGGTTAAAAACCCCACCCCTCCCTGTGCTCCTCAGTTTGTGATAAAGTAAAGACCCACACCAGTGCACAGGAGTAACAACATACCACAATAACCCTATACAAACCAATACATTTGAACAAGAGGGTGGGAAGTAGGCCTGCCGTCCTGTAAGACTTTGTAGAAATCCAGCTACCGGTAAGTGTAACTGGTAATTTCTCCCTCGTCTTCCAGGACGGCACCCTGAGAGAGAAGCAAGTAACCTCAGGCCTACCATAGGGCGGGACCACTACAAGAACCTCTTGGAGAACGTGACGTGCCCCTCCCGCTCGTGGAGCTGACAGCTGGGAACGCGAGGCTTTGCTACGGCGGTAGCAGAGAGACCGGACGACTCAATACCATTCGTACCGCAACTCAAGCGGTGATACGTCTGCAGCCCCAGTGCCGGGTAGGCACCTATACAGTAAGAGGCCATCTTGGCTTTTGTTTATTTGTCCTTTGTTTTTAATAAGTTTTTTTATTAAATCAGTATTACACTATTGGCTTCTCAATTGATTTTTTTGCATATCCCTATTTGGAATCCCTGGTGATGAGGCTAATATCAATCTTTTCCTGTCGGCATAATCCTGCATAAGCTCTTATGACTAACTTTTTAATTAAAGTAGTCTATAAAATCTGGTAAGCGCATCCATTTCTTATCAGCACAGTTTTGGGTGTTAAAGAAGACTGGAGTGTGGTGGTGGCATTTTCCTTTTCACTTAAGCAAGATACAGCAAATTAAGAAGATTTATTATCATTAATAATGTGTGACACTTCACTTGATATAATATTGGGACTTGATTTCATTGAATCATTCATGACATAGAGACATTATATATATATATATATATATATATATATATATATATATATATATATATATATATATATATATATATATATATATATATATATATTTTTAATATTATATATTGTTAAGTTTTTCATTATGATCACTATACCAATGATTGATTGATTTATCACTGAGTGGTCTAGCGCCCTCCTATTTACCTTTTCACCTATTACATCAGTATTGTCTAGGAAGTGCAGCTTTATATTTAGCAATTTATTTTTATATTTTTGGCGCTGAATTCACCTTTTTCAATAAGTATTTATTGATTGGTTTGCGAAAAACTTATAGCATCTACTAAATGGGGGATAGTTTTATGCCAATTTTATTAATAATTTTTATTTTATTTTAATAATTAATGGCGGTGATCAGTGATTTTTATCAAGACTGCGACAAAAGGCACTGATTACTGTATAAATGTGACTGGCATGGAAAGGGGTTAACCACTAGGGGGCATCAAGGGGTTAAGTGTGTCCTAGGGAGTGCTTCTAACACTGTGGGGGCGTGGCTTACTGTGACACGACACATCGCTGCTCCCGAGGACAGGGAGCAGTAGATCTCTGTCCTGTTACAAGGCAGAACAGGGAGATGCCTTGTTTACACAGGCATCCCCTCTTTCTGTAACTCCTTGACGCGATTGTGGGACACCGGCGGAGATTGGGACACATGGCGGCAAATTTAAAGGGACGTACCTGTACGCCCATTTGCCTGTCTGTGCCATTCTGCCAACGTAAATGTCCGTGCGACGGTCGGCAAGCTGTTAAGCTCACATGATGGTTTTATGTGACTGCTTTATTTGAATTGCACCTTCCCTGGAATTGCAAAATAAAATGTTCTATTTGAAAAAGAAAAAAAATGAAAAAAAATTCTAAACATTGGAGAAAGGAAAAAAAACATATTAAGAAGATATTACATATACGGAGTATGCAAGGTTTGTTCTCAGCACCACTAAGGCCCTGTACACACGGTCGGACAAAACCGATGAAAACGGACTGAAGTTCAGTTTCATCGGTCCAAACCGACCGTGTGTGGGCTCCATCGGTCAGTTATCCTTCGGTCCAAAAATTTAGAACTTGCTTTAAAATTCAACCGATGGACGCCTAACCGATAGGTCAAAACCGATGGTTAGTACGCAAAAGCATTGGTTCAAAATCTGCGCATGCTCAGAATCAAGTCGACGCATGCTTGGAAGCATTGAACTTCATTTTTCTCTGCACGTTGTTGTGTTTTACGTCACTGCGTTGGACTCGATCGGTTTTTGAACTGATGGTGTGTAGGCACATCAGACCATCAGTCTGCTTTATCGGTTAACCAATGAAAACTGTCCTCGGACCGTTCTCATCGGATGGACCAACCGTGTGTACGCGGCCTAAGTGACCTTTTCTCTTTGTTCTTTTTAAACAGAAACAGAAAGATATTACAAAAATAACAAAAACCAAACATATAGGGGCATACAATGTATTGACATAAACACACACAACACAATTCAGGTTAAACTGGATGAACTGGTGTATTTTTTTCAACCTCACCAACTATGTAAACATAAGCATGTGACTAAGGAAGATAAATCTCTCGGCAGAAAATGGCAGGTGTAAAAGTAAATATATAACAGACTTCAGAAAATAACAGTGGCCTTTGTGTGTCCTATGGTGAATGGCTGCTGAACTGTTTTTTAAGAGTGGAAATAGATTATATATGAAAATATTTTTAAGGAAGTAGATAGAGATGTAGCACCCTCGTAGTTGGCCAGTGGTGGCTGGTGCTCAATTTTTTTTTGGGAGGGCGCAAATAAACTGAAAAAAACTATCAATTGCAGCCACTGTGCCCATCAAACGCCGCCACTGTGCCATCAATTGCAGCCACTGTGCCCATTAAACTCAGCCACTGTGCCCATCAAACGCAGCCACTGTACCCATCAATTGCCACCACTGTGCCATCAAACGCTGCTACAGTGCCCATCAATTGCTGCCAGTGTGCCCATCAATTGCTGCCAGTGTGCCCATCAATTGCTGCCAGTGTGCCCATCAATTGCTGCCAGTGTTCCCATCAATTGCTGCCAGTGTGCTAATCAATTGCCGCTACTGTGTCCATCAATTGCTGCCAGTGTGTCCCTCAATTGCTGACACTGTGCCCATCAATTTCTGCCAGTGTACCCATCAATTTCCGCTACTGTGCCCATCAATTGCTGCCAGTGTGCTCATCAATTGCTGGCACTGTGACCATCAATTGCTGCCAGTGTGCCCATCAATTGCCACTACTGTGCCCATCAATTTCTGCCAGTGTTCCCATCAATTGCCACCACTGTGCCCATCAATTGCTGCCAGTGTGCCCATCAATTGCTGCCAGTGTGCCCATCAATTGCTGCCAGTGTGCTAATCAATTGCCGCTACTGTGCCCATCAATTGCTGCCAGTGTGTCCATCAATTTCTGCCAGTGTACCCATCAATTGCTGCCAGTGTGCTCATCAATTGCTGGCACTGTGACCATCAATTGCTGCCAGTGTGCCCATCAATTGCCACTACTGTGCCCATCAATTTCTGCCAGTGTTCCCATCAATTGCTGCCACTGTGCCCATCAATTGCTGCGACTGTACCAATCAATTTCTGCCAGTGTGCCCATCTATTGCTGACACTGTGCCCATCAATTGCTGCCAGTGTGCCCATCAATTTCCACTACTGTGCCCATCAATTGCTGCCAGTGTTTCCATCAATTGCTGCCACTGTGCCCATCAATTGCTGCGACTGTACCCATCAATTTCTGCTAGTGTGCCCATCAAGTCCATATGAATTCCAAAGTGTGTAAAGTGAAACAAAGGGGGTTATTTACTAAAGGCAAATCCACTTTGCACTACAAGTGCAAAGTGCACCTGAATATGCTCTGAAAGTGCACTTTAAAGTGCAGTCGCTGTAGATCCGGGGGGACATGCAAGGAAGATAAAAAACAGCATTTTAGCTTGCACATTATTGGATGATAAAATCAGCAGAGCTTCCCCTCCTTTCAGATTTACCCCTCAGATTTACAGCGACTGCACTTCCAAGTGCAATTTTAAATGCATTTTGCACTTGTAGTTTGCACTTGTAGTGCAAAGTGGATTTGCCTTTCGAAATAACCCCCAATGTATTCATCTGGTGCTCTTGTGTCCAAAAAAAATTATAAAACCAGCACCGCTTACCAGATCTATCCCAGTTGATGCCTTGTATGGGTGAAACGCGTCGGGTAGAGCAGCATTCCTTGACATCACCACGTATCAGCCAGCTGGTTAGAGCCGCGGCTGTTTGAAAGTCTACATTTTCTACCGTCTTCTTAGATGTAAGTGTTGCTATTTTTTCAATGATTTTTTTTCATACTACACCATGAATCCCTTTTCTTTCATCCTCTGCTGAGGAGATTACCTAGGAATATTTGGGAAAGGGTGATTTGTTTTCTACCTAATCGGATAGCCCGCTACACCAGAAGAGGATGTTTCCCCTGGAGGAATCCGAGGAGGAGATTATCCCAGCAGACAGGCTTTTACTTGAGCGTGTTTGATCTCTATAATATGAGATTAAACGGGTCTGATTTTATTTTATTTTTTACATAAGAGCACCGGATGAATACAGTGGGGCTGATTTACTAAAAACAATGCGCTGCGCCGGCTCACGCCTCATTTGGTACGCCGGATGATGAGTTAATTGAGCGCACGTATCACCGCGCGTATCGGTGCACGTCGAGGCGCAACGCAATAGTAAATGTGCAAATTTGCCGGCGTACGCGTATTAGGATGGTAAATCTCAAAATCCTGCTGGCGTAGGCGCAATTGTATCTAATTGGGTGTGTCTTGCTAGCCAATTAGTATCTGTCCCCACTTAATTAACCCCTTGTTATGTCAAACTCCTTGCTATAATATATCTTTAATTTTTTCATATTTTAAAAAAAAAACTTTGTTCAGCTTCCAAACAACCTCTGGCATTCCAGGGTGTTTATGCTGGTCCAAGTATCACCTGGGTACTGGTTAAGGCACACACCTGTGACTCCAGACCCTCCCTCTGAACTGGTTTTCCAGGGTCCAATGCTCATGTGTTTATTCAGCTATTCTGCCCTGTAGGTTCCTCCTCCAATCTCGTTTGCTAGCTCTTCATGTTATCTCTGCTGTGACAAGGGTACATGATTCCAGGTATGTCAGTGAGAGGTTGGAAAGGTCAGCTTTCCCTGTCTTGGAAAGGGTTAAGCCTGGCCAACAGGTAAACCTCCTCTCTCTCCCTATTAATTAGCCTGCATCTGATAGAGACTGGAGAGGGAGAGCTCAGTGTGAGATCCAGGCTGCGCTGGATGGACAGGCTGAAGGCTGTCTGTATATCTGAGGAACAAGGTCTGTCAGAACTTATTGTTTATATCAAACTTTAATTTTGTTTGTTTATACTGGAGGCCGGAATAGCCGCTCCAGTAACCCGTAGTGAGGGACACTACTGTTTAGTTAGCCTCCTAAGCTGGAGTAGGCCTTTTTGTTTTTATTATTTTTTTTGGATGCAATAAAGCCGTATTTATTGCTATTTTGGTGACTTTGTTGCGCTGCATTTATCGATATTTCTGCTAAAAACCAAGCGACTTTGCCACAAGTGGTGGCAGCAGTGGGATGTTCGCTGTTGTACCGGTCAATTTACAGTTACAGTGGCCTTAAAGGTACAGGACCCAGAAAATGGAAGATATTGTGAAAGCCCTGTTACAAGCTGCCTCTGTGCAGCAAGAGACTAATAGACAGGTAGCAGCCTCAGCTACAGCACAACAAGAAACTAATAGGTAGCTGCCTCAATTGCAGCGCAACAAGAGGCTAATAGACAGGCAGCTGCCACAGCTGCAGTACAACAGGAGACCAACAGGCTCCTGACTTTGCAGGTTGAAGCTTTGACTAAAGCACAACAGTGAGACCATGCTGTTCTCAAAGCAACCCTGGATCAGATGACTACCCAAGGGTCTACTAACCCACCAGCAGGGGGGGTAAGCCAAATACGTGCAAGCAGCTGTATGCAGAAAATGACCCCGGATGATGATGTGGAGACTTATCTACTGGCGTTCGAACGGACCGCCACCCAAGAAGGCTGGCCACCAGGACAGTGGGCTGGAATCATTGCACCCTTCCTCCTGGGAGAAGCACAGAAGGCCTATTTTGATCTGGATGAGGTGGCTGCTGCAGACTATCCCAAACTGAAAGGAGAGATCCTGGCTCGCTTAGTGGTGACTTCCACAGTGAGGGCCCAACGTTTCTACAACTGGAGGTTCAAAGAAGGAAAAGCACCAAGATCCCAGATGTTTGACTTAATTCATCTGGCTCGGAAGTGGCTCAAACCTGAGACTCAAACCCCTGCACAGATTATAGAAGCGCTTGTACTGGACCGTTACGTGAGAGAGCTTCCAAATGGCCTCCGGGAGTGGGTCACCCAAGGAAATCCCCTGGACTGTGATAGTATGGTCGCACAAGTGGAGCGGTACCTGTCTACCAAAAATTTGGAAGTGGAAGCAGACTTCGGATCGGGAGCCCGTTTTTCCAAAACAGACTTTAGAGGTCAAAACCCTGGGAAAGAGGACCACCATAGGAGAAACTCCATAACTTGTTTTGAGTGTGGTGCCAAAGGACATGTCAGGGCGAGATGCCCCAATCTTCCTGAGCCCATGCAGTGTGGACTAGGGGAAGATTCCTCTGATTTTTGTGGACTCATTTGTTTAGCAGGCCTGGTAGAAGGGGGACATACCTTCCGAGTACCTGTCCTGCTGGACAAACAGACAGTGGCCCTGGTGGACTCTGGCAGTGCCCTGACTTTGGAAGCAAATAAATTGGTAAAACCTTGTTGGATACAGAAGCATAGAACCATGGGGGTATTGTGTATTCATCGGTGTACTGTGCGGTATCCTACTGCCAACATAGAAGTGTTAGTACAGGGCAGTTTGGTAAGGATCGTAGCAGTGGTAGTTCCTCGTCTACCATATCCTTTGATAATAGGAAGGAATTTCCCTAATTTCCACGCTCTGTTACAGCCCCCGGTGATGGGAGAACAAGGGGAACCTGAAGTGGAGCAGAGAAATACAGGGGTCCATGAAGTATTTCCCTTTGCTCATCCTGACTTGTATATCTCTAATCCAAAAAGAGGTAAAACAAGATGGGAGAGCAAGCTAAGATTTAATAGGGCTGTCAAGGAAGTCCTGTTGAATCAGCGTGGGGAGCAGTCCAGGAGAGGCGGGGCCCCACGACAGACAGAAGATGAGGCAGAGGTTGGTCAACCGGAACCCGCCCCAGAGGCTACCAGTGAAGGGGATGAGGGGGATACAGATATCCTGGATATTTCGGGTAGTGGCTTTGGCCGGGATCAGGCAGATGATCCCCCTGTTGCAGGAAGCCAGGAGTAATGTTGTGGAGGTTAATGAGGTACCAGTGGAAGGGGTAACAGGAAAGGCCTATCCCTATTTTGTCCTTAAAAATGATCTCCTTTTACAGAGTAACCTCCGATGAGGGACAAGAGCTTGAACAACTGGTTGTGCCTTCATCATACACCCGGAAAATCCTGGATTACTCTCACTCTCATCTTCTGGGGGGACACTTAGGGGTGGAGAAAACCCAAGAACGGGTGCTCAGGAGGTTCTTTTGGCCTGGGGTATATGAGGGGATTAAAAGATACTGTGCTTCTTGCCCAGAATGCCAGCTGGCATCTCCCAGACCGAAGTTGAGAGCCCCACTCATACCTCTCCCCATAGTTGACGTTCCGTTTGAGAGGATTGGCATGGACCTAGTGGGTCCCTTAGAGAAAACGGCTCGAGGGCACCAGTACATCCTTGTCATCCTCGATTATGCCACCAGATACCCGGAAGCCATTCCACTACGCAAGGCTAATGCTAAAAGTATTGCTAAAGAGCTGGTTCAGATGTTTACACGGGTGGGGATACCCAGGACATTGCTCATGGATCAGGGGACACCGTTTGTCTACCGTATTATGAAAGAGCTATGTCAGCTATTTAATGTACAGACTCTGAGAATGTCCGTGTATCACCCCCAGACCGATGGGTTGGTAGAAAGGTTTAACCGGACCCTAAAAGGGATGTTGAGAAAAGTTGTTAGCAGGGATGGGAAGGATGGGGACTTGTTATTTCTTTACCTGTTGTTTGCAGTTCGAGAGATTCCCCAAAGTTTTACGGGCTTCTCCCCATTTGAGCTTTTATATGGTAGGCATCCCAGGGGTATACTGGATGTCCTAAAGGAAACCTGGGAAGAACAGGGAGTAACTGGGACCAATGTGCTTCAGTAAGTTGAAGATATGCGGGGGCGTATGGCTCAGATTGCTCCTCTTTTGTGTGCCAGCATATGGAGCAAGCACAGAATAGGCAGAAGTCCTACTATGACCAGAGGGCCCTGGTGAGACGGTTTGAGAGGGGGGACAGAATAATGGTTCTAGTACCCACTGCAGAAAGCAAACTTCTAGCACAGTGGCAGGGACCCTATGAGGTCTTAGAAAAAGTGAGCCCAGTAAATTATAAAATTAGTCAGCCAGGACGCCGGAAGAAGGAGGCCATCTTCCACATAAACCTCCTTAAGCCATGGAGGGCTAGAGAGGACTGCATGGCCACAGTGGGTGACACCCCGCCTGTTCCACAGGCACCTAGTTCTTCAGTGACAATCTCTCCAGAGCTGACACCTGAGCAAATAGAGGAAGCTAGAGGCTTGGTTGAGAGGAATAGTGATGTCTTCTCCCCCAACCCTGGACAAACCTGAGAGATTACCCATGATATTATTACAGAACCAGGGGTTGTCATAAGCGTGAAGTC